>NC_051069.1:4937500-5112500 GCF_004664715.2 Peromyscus leucopus | reverse complement strand
TCCAGGTACGTACTTCACATTCCAAAGTAAAGTGGGGAAAGGGCCACACTAATAATGAAGTCATGTTTAGGAGCTATAAAGGGTGTCATTTACACCTTCTAGTAGTCATTTATCTTTGCGTGTGGCGTCTGTGTGCCACAGCATGCAGGTGTAAATCAGAGGCCAACCTTGCCTGCTTGAGGTATGGCTTCCTGTTGTTTGCAGTTGCATTTTTCAGGCTAGTTGGCCCCTAGAGATTCTTCTGGAGAGTCTCCTGTCTTTAGCTTCCATCTTGGTGTAGACTGTTAGTGTTACAGATGCATGCTACCATGTGTAGCTTTATGTGGGCTCTGGGGACCTGAACTCAGGTCTTCATGATCTTCCTGTCTCTAGCTTCCATCTTGGTGTAGACTGTTAGTGTTACAGATGCATGCTACCATGTGTAGCTTTATGTGGGGACCTGAACTCAGGTCTTCGTGATCTTCCTGTCTTTAGCTTCCATCTTGGTGTAGACTGTTAGTGTTACAGATGCATGCTACCATGTGTAGCTTATGTGGGTTCTGGGGACCTGAACTCAGATCTTCATGATCTTCCTGTCTCTAGCTTCCATCTTGGTGTAGACTGTTAGTGTTACAGATGCATGCTACCATGTGTAGCTTATGTGGGTTCTGGGGACCTGAACTCAGATCTTCATGCTTGCATGACAAGCACCTTACCCATCGAGCCATCCCTCCTAGCCAGCATACACATGCTAACACAGTAGATCTAAACAGGGAGCAATTTCTATCTCTAGGGGACACGTGGCTATGTCCAGAGACAACTTTTGCTGTCACAGCTGCAGGGAGCAAGGGTGTTATGTGGTGATATTGTGTTCCCCAAAATATTGTACACCCTGGTAAACTTATCTGGGGTCAGAGAACAGAACAGCCACTAGATATAGAGGCCAGAAAATGGTGGCACACAGGCCTTTAATCCTCTGGATCTCTGTGAGTTCAAAGCCACACTGGAAACAGCTGGGCGTGGTAACAACAGCCTCAGCTGAGATCCATTTGGATAAGGACACAGAGGCTTCCAGTCTGAGGAAACAGGATCAGCTGAGGAACTGGCGAGGTGAGGAAGCTGTGGCTTGTTCTGCTTCTCTGATCTTCCAGCGTTCACCCCAATACCTGGCTTGAGGTTTGTTTTATTAATAAGACCTTTTAAGATTCGTGCTACAGGTGTTATTGTCATTTGCGTAGCAGAGGACAAAAATGCCGCTAACCCCTCTACAATGCAGAGGGCATCCTCCACAGCAAGAACTGCTGTCTGATCTAACTGTCAGTGGTACTGGAGGTGAGAAGCCTGAGCCGGACAGCCCCAGGGAGAGATGGGAGCTGTAGTCTTCCTGGCAGTGGCCTGCTTGGTCTGGGCCCAGCTGAACTCCCTGGGTCCACTCGAGGTAGAGAGGATGGCCTGTTTGAAGGACTTAAATCCATTCAATTGCGTCCAGTCTCAAGCCTTCCAATTTGGTGGCTCTCTAGGCCTCAGGGGCACTTCCCAGTAAGCCTCTCAAAGCCCTTTAGCATTTGCCTGGGCAAAAAGAGCAATGTTGAAGGTGCTCACCACTGCTCTACACTGCCACCCACCAAAGGACTCCCTTGGGGACTTCACAACCTCATTTTAATTCTAAAGCCCTATGATTCTAGTTAATCAACAAGAGCAGAGACACAGACACTTCACTTTGAATTCTAAGTTCTGGTTTTCAAAAATGTGTCAACCAAAAAAAAAAAAAAAAAAAACCAGCTAAAATAAAAAAACTCACAACCTCAAGTATATGCAATATACATATGAAGATTTTTGCGTTTCCGTTGTTCCTGGCAACCATACACCAGCCCATCACCCTGACTTTCAGGGTGCGCCAAGTACTACACCAACTGCTCTATGGACAGAGAAAGCACATGACTGCCTTGCCAGTCCTAAGACATTCTCTGTTGGCTCTAACTGTACCCACAGCTCTGCAGAAGACAGGGCTTCCCAGACAGGCTGAAAACACACACACACACACACACACACACACACACACACACACACGCACACCACACGCACACGCACACGCACACACTCACTCCTCCCTTGTAGGATAAGCAGTATACCTAACTCACCAGGCTGCAGAACAGGCTGAACACTCTAGACCTGGTTACAAATTTGTCATTATACCTTCTCTTTGGAAGACAGTAATAAAGAGTGAACCATGGGCCCAGCAATGCTCCACACAGGAGCCCCAACATCTCCATCACACATGATACCAAGGAATCTCCAGACAGCAAGCTGCACCAGAGTAGCTACACTAGAAGTGACAGAAGACTCCCAGGAGAGAGAGGTAAGGTCCCTGCTAAGGCTGAGGGAAACAGCATATGCGAACACTGGTAAGTAGAGGCTAAGGAACTCAGCACATTTCCTTTGCCTCCAAGATAAAAGAAAACACCTCCACTCACCACAAATTTCCTAGCACATCCATCATCCGTAACCCAAAGGAGAGGACCCGAAGATCATTCAGAGTGCAGAGCACTAGCGAACACTCTGAGAACCTCCACAGACACCCACACGCTGGCACTTGGCAACAGAGAGTTAATGTCCTGGGGCCAAGGCTGCCTCTCAGCATGTTCAAATGTGAAATCATAATAAAGACACTGAGGGATTTAGTCGTGAGCCCTCCCCTCCGCCATCAGATGGAATGGCAAAAATGCAGAGTGCTGGGAGCCAGGACAATTTCATTTTCCTCCTAACCACGCAAAGAATTTGCATTTAAAATGAGCATCTCATCAGCCTTCCAAGAACGCTCATCACTGGCTGCTAGCATTAGCAAGAATAAAAGCGATCCCATGCTACCCTACTTTCTCGTTATTGCAGCCAAAGTACCTGGCAGCCTTGCAGACCACAGGACTCGAATCTTACAAGGCAGGTGCCAGGACAACACACCAAGTGTAATCAGATGAATAAAAAGGAACATGGCGACAGCCCTGCCCTGGGATCAGGCTTTACTTTCTCCACCATGTCACAAGGACAAGCGACGCGGCATCAGGAAACAAGAGCTGCACATGAAAACCAAAGTGGAAGCCGACAGGAGGGAGAACTTTGAAGTCCGTCATTTCTTCAGCAGCTATCAGCTGCGTGACAACCCGCGCAGCCCAAACATTGGGAGCCTTACCCGGGCAGCTGCTGGCTGGGTGGTGGGGACAAGTGTCAGGCCACCCAGCCAAGAAGGCAACGGTTGCGGACACTGGTAAGATCTCTAAGTTAACATCAGTGGTGCCTGGAATCCCACCTAAGAAGCAGAACCTATTTTGTGTGGAGGTGTGCATACGTGTTGGTGCGTCTGCGGGTGCAGGTGCACATCTGCCTGCATCTGTGTAGCCGCCAGAGGTTAAGCCTTCAGGGTTACTCTTCAGCAACTACCCGTGTCTCCTGTGACAGGGTCTCTCTGCTCTGGGGCTTTCAGATTTGTCTAGGCTAGCCGGCCAGTGAGCCGCAGAGATCTGCCTGTCTTTGCTTTCCCAGCGCTGGGGTTACAAGTACAAACCACATGCCTCGTTTCTTCCCGTGGGTTCTGAGTGCTTGTGTGGGCAGCACTTCACTGACCGAAACAGCCTGACGTCTGAACTTGACTTTTGAAGGAAGAGAGGGGACAGATGCAGAGGAGTGCACTAGAGCATTTTTCTCAACTCCTCAGCCACTCCGGGTCAGGGAAAGCGGAAGCCAGTGGGTGGTTACTCCATACCCAGGGCAGTTTTTAAGTTCATTAAATACCGAAGAGCCTCTTCTCTTCGGTCACTAATAAAGCTGGAGGGTGAGAAGGAACACACGAAAGCCTCAAGGGAGGTTCTGAGAAGAACTGTCAGAGCTGTGGGGCTGGAGACAGGCAGGGGTCACCTCTACCCTAAAGGAGCCTACAGGGTTCTCATGCCACAGCCACCCACCAACCTGTGTCATACAGGGGGACTTCTTGGGGATTGTCAGTAGTCTGGGTGCCTCCTCCCACATCCTCTGCCTAGTGGAAGCACTCTGCACTGTGGTCAGGAAAAGTTTTCACCAGAGCTAGCTAGCTAGACGATTTCCTACCAGGAATATTTTAATTAAGAATGAGACATAAGGCCTTACAAGGAGAAAAGAGAACTCTCCAGAGGGTGTTGGTCCAGCCTGCAGCCTCCATGTGGTTCCCATTCCCGAGGCCTTTGCATCAGGTTGCCTTTAAGCTTGATCTTCTGGAAGGAAGTCCTATCCCAGCTGGCAAGAGCCACACCCATAGCTCAAGGACATTTCCTCCTGCTCAGAACTCTCATCCAGTCTATGGCATCCAACTCTCTTCCTCCAACAGGCTGTCCCCTCCAGCTGAGCAGACTCACCCTGCATCCCCAAGGCATGCCACTGCATCATGTTCCAGAAGTCACCGTCCAGACCTGGCGAATGTCCACCCTGGGAACGTAGACCCTCACACTACGGGGAAGATGAGTCAGTGGCTGACAACCAGGGACTCAGTGAGTGGGCAGTGCCGGTTTCCAAAACACAGGGCCCTAACAACCTTCCAGCTAGCTCCCTTGAGTGAACAGCCCAAAGGCTGCTTGGGAAGCCCAGGCTGGTGGCCAGCTATGAACGGCAGAGCCCAGGCCCGCTGCCTGGTCCTTTCCTGGAGGCTGCCATGAAATGATTCACTACGAAGCTGCTGCTAATGTCGGTCTAGTGCCAGCTAGTTCATCTAAAAACAAACAAACAGAAAACTAATCAACAAACAAACAAACAAACAAAAATCCAGACGTAGTCCTTCATCTTGACATCTCCAAAGAAACGTTGACTGTAGGACCGTGGCTGCACCTCTGTGGGTAAAGAGCTTGTCTCACTTGTCTGATGCTCTGGGTTCAGGCCCCAGTTCTACATACAGCCCATGCAGGCATAGTGCCACATGCCTGTAATCCCAGCCCTTGGGAGGTGGGGAAGAACTCTGGGACTACATAGCAAGTTTGAGGCCAGCCTTGGTTACATAAGACAGACGGACTGACTGGGAGGGAGAGGGAGGGGGCTAAATGCCCTGGGCTACGTCAGCACTTGGACAGAATCTGCCAACACTTAGGCTTTTCGGTGCTGACTGAGTCACGCTTGAGCCAGCAGCAATGTCCCGCAGCACTTGGCAAACCCTCTCCCGCTGTGTGAGTGGAGGACACTGTACCCGGCTGCTTGTTCTCGGCCCCCCTTCAATTCTTTAGACAGCCATGCAAAACCGTCTCCCTCTCGGCCAGCCACGCTCGGTGTGTCTGGCTCCTTCTGTCATCCTAGGGCCTGGGGCAGACTGGGCCCACAGTGGACTCACTCGTTGAGTGCACTGGAAAATGCAGAGCAAACATACCGGAAATGCCTTCCCTAGGTATAAGCCCACCACATCAAAAGGCAAAGAGAAGATTATCCATATTAGCTACAGTCACCAGAGCTGAAGTTAGGGACACTACCCCAGAGCCCGTGCCAGAAGGACAGTGCTATGATTTGAACAGGAAATGCCCCATAGGCTCGCGAGGTTTTTGTTGTTTTCTTTTTAATGTATTTATTTTAGGTGTATGGGTGTTTTGCTTGCATGTATGTCTGTGCATTATAGGTGTGCAGTGACTGCAGAGGTCAGAAGAGGGTGTCAGATCCCCTGGAACTGGAATTGCAGATGGTTGGAAGCTGCCAGGTGCTGCTGGGAACAAACCCGAGTCCTCTAGAAGAGCCACGCTCTAACGGTTCAGCCAGCTCTCCAACTCTGACATTTTGGCCCTATGTTTGGGAAGGCTGTGGAGGAAATGAGTCACTGGGAGCATGCCTTGGGGCTTCATAGACTGGCCCCACTTCCTGTTCACCCTCGGATTCCTGAATGTGGGTGCAATGTGGCCTGTCTACTTCCTGCTCCCTGAGCCATGATGGAAAGTATCCTCTGGGACTGTGAGCCAGAATGGACTTCCTTTTTTTTTTTTTTTTTTTCCTGAGACAGGGTCTCACGATGTAGCTATGGCTATCCTAGAACTCACTATGTAGTCTAGGCTGGCCTTGAACTCACAGAGAAGCAAACAGGGCCTCCAAATACCATGCTGGGCTGAAGTAACAGGAAGCAGGAGGACTTGGTCGGTCTAGTCATAAAAACGTCAAGACGGCGGCGGCTCTGGGAGAAGACTCTGGCTCTGGCAAGGGCCACTGTGGTTGGGCGCCAGTTTGCCCTCCTGATCTGTATGCAGGTTGCAGGGGTCTGTTCAGTTCTACATCTGTGGCCTGAATGCTTCTCTGTGCTCAACTGCAAAACCTTGCTCTACACAACTAAACATACTTGAAATGAGCATGGGGTCCGCTTCTTCCCAAAGACTCCTGTCCATCAAAGACAAGCGTTCCTACCCAGAAGCCCAATGTTACAGAACACACGACCATGAGGTCAGTCGCCAGGTGGGCTTCCCGAGGCTGAAACCCACCAGGACACAAGCAACCTGCTATGATCTTTGCAGCCCCTGAAAGAAACCTGAGTCCTAATCAGTGTTAATGGGAACAGAAATGGGATGGCGATGTTACTAATGTTACTGTCTGAAGCAGATACAGCACTTTTTTCCTTCCTTTTTTTGAGACAACTGTGTCTTGTGCACCTCAGGCCAACCTCAAGCTCACTATGTACCCACGGAAGATCTGAAATTTCTACTTCTCCTGCCTTCACTCACAAGTGCCAAGATTACAAGTGTGTGCCACCATCGCTTGTTTATCCAGTTCTGAGGCTAGATCTTTGCACATGCTAGGAAAACACTCTGCCAACTGAGTCACAGCCTCAGCCCCTGATGGAGCACTTCAGGAGGACCCTGAAACCGAACTCTGTCCATGAACATCTGACTAGAGGTCTTATATCACAGCAGAGGGAGAGGTTAGCAGGCAGGAGTGGCCGACTGCTTCTACTACATTTTTATCTCTCAGATATTTGGTGAAAATTGATCACTTTTTAAGTAAACTTACTTCTTTTATATGTATGTGTATGGGCCTGCGTGTATGTATGTGCACAGATGTGCAGTGCCAGAGAGTAAAAAGAGGGAATCAGATCTTGAGTCACAGACAGACAGTTGAGAGCTACTATGTGATGGCTGGGAACAGTCCCTGGGTCCTCTGCAAGAGCAGTAAGTGTTCATAACTGCTGGATCATCTCTCCAGGCGCCGATGTCTTAAACCAGGTTTCCCTCTCAAACAGGACAAATGGAAGAACAGCAATAGCCTATCAGCGTGGTCCACAGCTTAGCACCTAACATAGCCATATGGTCTTAGGCCAACCGTGATTTGAAGGTCCTGAACTAGGTTAGCATCTTAGGAAGCAGAGGAAGGAAAATGTAGCCTGCCCTGGGACACCAAAGGCTCAACCCAGTCAGCTACAGGTTTCTATCTCCCTTAGAGTCGACGGGCCAAAAAATGCAAGACTTAACTGGACCACTGTCTTCCTGTTAACTGAGAAATAGACCCGGATTTGTGTAGCCAGGCACACCTGTGCACACTCATTTGCAGACTGATGTATACACGTGTACACACACGTATTCCCACCTCCAACCCCGTCAATGTTTTCTCAATTGTAAACTCAAATATGGGGCAAATGAACAGGGTACTGGTGTCTTGAATGTGCCATCCTATTAAATAAGGTATTGATATGTTATCATCTTTTATCATTCTACTTGTTTCTGCCTTATGAGGTAGAAAGAGCAGATTAACTGATTTCAAATTTCATGTTTTCAGGGAAACCGGAGTTCACATCTTTCCGATTATATCCCAAGCTGTGTGGGTCAGGAACCTCAAGAATTGTGGTGTCACTCTGATGGCCTTCTGTCATGTCCACTAGTCACAAGACAGAAGGAACAGAAGTGACAGAGGATTGCAGAAGGAAAGATTCACTATTGAAAAGGCTGAGGACCTGAGGATGACAGAGTCATCCCAACCATGCTCCACCCTAGAGTTATTGCCTGCAGAGTCTCTCCACCTCCTACAGGCTGAGACGTCCCATAAATGGCACCGAATGACACAATCTGGGCTGGGGAGATGGCCCAGTGGGCAAAATGCTCGCTGCTGCAAATATGAGGACCTGAGTTCGGATCCCCAGTTGTGGTAGTTTGGATGTAATTGGCCCCATTAGCATTTTGCATTATGTTATGATTAAAAACTTACGGGGGCCAGGGAGTAGAATGTGATTTGGCTAGTTTAAATGGGATTGGCCCCCGTAAGTTTATAAGAAGGGACACTATTAGGAGGTGTGGCTTTGTTGGAGCAGGTATGGACTTGGAGGAAGTGTGTCACTTGTGGGGTGGGCTTTGAGGTTTCAAAGGTACTCAAGAGACTGTCCAGTGTCACAATTCACTTCCTGTTGCCTTCTGATCAAGATGTAGACAGCACCATGTCTGCCTGCACACCACCAAGTTCTCTGCCATGATGATAATAGACTGAACCTCTGAACTGTAAGCCAGCCTCAATTAAATGTTTTCTTTATAAGAGTTGCAGTGGTCATGGTGTCTCTTCACAGCTATAGAAACCCTAAGACAGCAGTGTTTTAAAAAGTCTGGTCAAATTGATGATCTCTGTTCAGTGAAACTCAGCCCTAGAAAATACAGGTGGAGACTGAAGACACTAGACATTGACCTTTAGCCTACACACACACACACACACACACACACACACACACACACACACACATGCATCTATGCACATACAAAACCCAAGATACAACACAACAACCAGGCCATTGTCTTCAACTCACAGTCCATCATCTCCAGCTGAGAATTATAAATCAGAAATACACCAAGCACCAGGCCCCCAACACAAATGATTCAAAGCTCGCTACTTTTTTTTAAAGGTGTATTTTATTTTTAATGATGTGTCTATGGGCATGTGTGAAGGGGGTATGTGTATGTGTGAGGGCAGGTGCCTGTGGAGTCCAGAAAAGGGCATCAGACAGGCAGCTGTGAGCCATTGATGTGAGTGCTGGGAACTGAACTCGAGTCCTCCATGACAGGCCTCACTCTCAGCCCCTGGGCCATCTCCCTGGCCTTAGCCCTGTGAAGTTGCTACTTTTAATCCCATGTCGAGAAGTCAGAGGAAGGCAGCAGAATGACCTTGCCTGACACACAGCATGAAGGGACACTGGGAAAAGGCCCGAGCACAAGAGCCAGCTTTGTCCCCATACCCGCCATCACTGCAGAAGCTCTTACTGTGACCAAGATGCCAGCATGGTTGCAGAGAAGCAGCTGGCCCATAAAGGCACCATTGTTGACTCACACAGGCAAGATTTCCACATCCCAAGGCAGGGAAGCCAAGGCCAACAAGACAAGGTAAGAAACAGTTGGACAGACCCAACTGTCACACCAACGCCACTGAGTGCAACTGCTTTTTCCAATTTCTGGCAAAAGTGCTTCCAAAACATACCAAATTTTCAAAGCATGGCTAATCACACAAGAGAGTTGAGTTGAGCTCTCAGGAGCCACACAAAAGAAAAACACAGCAGGAAGCTGATCAGGTGTCAACCACAATGCAGAAGAGAGAAGTGGTGAAGGAGAGAAAAAGTGACTTGGCCACCATCCCTGTCATCCTTCATCTGCCAACACACTCACTCACATACACACACACACACACACACACACACACACACACACACACCACACACTCACACACACAAACATGTACAACACACACAACATACACGAGCAAGGGTTCACCTATACACACTTCTACATACCTTCCCTTTGTCAGGCCCCTCAACATATCAGAGCTCTACAGTCAGGAGGCGAAGAGAAACCCCTAACACATACCAGTCAATTTCCAACTCCTTCTCAGCTCTTTACCACTGTCCCAGAAGGAATTCCTGGTCTTGGGACAAGATTCTTCAAAGCCAGCAGAAGTCTGATCACCAGGAAGAAGAGACCAGCTTTGCTATAGCACCAATAAGCCCGACCTTAAAGAAATGAAAGCTGGACCAAGCGAAATTGCTGGGCAGTTAATAGTGTATGGTGACCTGAGTTCAATCCCAGAAACCCACATTGAAAACCCCAACAAAGTAGTGAGCATCTGTAATCCCAGCGCTCCTACCACAAGAAGGAACGTGGAGATGAGAGTCACACAGACTAGCCTGAGTATATACCACAGCTGAAACAAGAGGCCCCGCCTCAGTAGCAGGGAGGAGAGAAGTGATGTCCAAAAGATGTCCTCTCGCCTCCAGGTGCACACTGTAGCACACATGAAGACACACAAGAATCTTCAATTCATCACCAGGAAAGCAAATGCTGGTGAGGACATGGACAAAAAGGACCCTTATTCTGCAACATGGAAACCAGCATGGAAGCTCCTCAAGAAAAATAGAATATATATATCACATGACTCAGATACACCAAGCCTGGCTGTTCACCCAAAAGATTTTAAGTCAAGACATCACAGAGATGCTTGCAATCAATGTTTGCTGCAGCAGTATGCACAACAGCTAATTTAAGGAACCAACCTAGGAGCTAGGTGAGGGTGGCACATGCCTCCTTTAAGCCCAGCATTCTGGAGACAGAGACAGGTGGATCTCTGTGAGTTTGAGGCCAGCCTTGTCTACAGAGTAAGTCCAGGACAGGCAGGGCTGTTACACAGAGAAACCCTGTACCAAAGAACCAAAAAAAAAAAAAAAAAAAAGAACCTGTCTAGTTGTCCGTTTATTGTGGTTTAAATGTAACTGGCCCCCATAATCTCATAGGGAGTGGCATTATTAGGAGGTGTGGCTTTGCTGGAGTTGGTGTGACCTTGGTGGAAGAAGTGTGTCACAATGGGGGCAGGCTTTGAGGTTTCCTATGCTCAGGATACTGCCCAGTGTCTCAGTTCATCTCCTGTCGCCCACAAGATGTAGGACTCTCAGCTACTACTCCAGCACCATGTCTGCCGCCATGCTCCTCATCATGATGATAATTGGATGGAACCTCTGAAACTATAACCTGCCACCCCAATTAAATGTTTCCTTTATAAGAGTTGCTGTGGTCATGGTGTCTCTTCACAACAATAGAAACCTAACTCAGACTGTGCTCATCAACAGAGAAATGGATAAAGAAAATGCAGTATATGTGCATAATCAAATTTTTTTCCAGCTTTCAAGAATGAAGTCACAGTGTGGCAGGAAAATGGAGACAACTGAAGATAATATTAAGTGGGTGAAGTCAGTTGTAGGAACACAAGTATCACACTTCCTGCTATTTGTGTGTCCTAGACTTAATAGACACACAAAATCATCTATGTACAAAAGGCAGGAAAGTAGATGTGAAATCATCTGGGGAAGGAAGAGGACAAATGGGAGGAGGGTAGTGAAGTATGGGGGTGCCTAAAAATACATTACAAATTTCCATATGAACTGGTATATTAAAAATTAAAAGGAAAAACATATAGCTCATGATGGTTAAGAACCCCTGCTGTGCTGAACTATTTGCCTCCCCCCATTCCTGCTGAAGCTCGGATCCCCAGTGTGGGACGCTAAGAGATGAGGTCTCTAATAGGAAGTTCTGATGAGGCTAGGAGGGTGAGGGACATCACAATGAAATTAGCGGTCTTACATTAAAAGACTGGTGAAACTGCCTGAGTATATGCTGTCCCTGTCGCAGGAGGCCACAGGAAGCAGTCTGCAGGCCAACCACAGGGTCCTCACCAGAGCCATACACCAGCACTCTGACCTCGGGGCCCATTCTCCGAAGCCATGAGGAAATACATTTCTGCTGTATGTCCATGGAGTTTTGTTATAGCAGGCTGCGCTGACTAATACAAACCCCGTGAAGACTGCTCTTGACCAGGGACAGACAATGTCAAGGGCAAGTGAGGCAGGCATTCACAGGCTGTGAAAATTAGCCAGTCATGCACAATGTCCAACGGTCAGGTCCTTTCCCATGCCCCAGCTGGCTAACCCAGTGCCAGCATGTTAAAGAGCCCAGCATTGCAGGAGCAAAGAGCTAGAAGAAAGTAAGATGCTCAGCAGTTCCAGAATCGGCCCAGAAGCCCTTGAACGTGTGCGCTCTCCCAGGGAGCTCAGAGCCTAGGTCGCCCTAGACAATCTAAACTTAGCCAGAGAAAGAATCTGCTCAGCTCGGCCTGTCTCCTGCATGGTCCAGTGTCACTACCTCCTTTGGCCATAACTTGTCTTGGGAGTGCTATAAATACCACCTGAGTGATGAATACCAGGAATGGTTTCAGGGTTTCCAGGCACTGGCTTTGTGATAGGGGTGTCAAATTCAAAGTCTCCTGCACAAGATGCCGACCCAGAGAACACATAAATCCCCTGGGGCTCCACCCTGCCACAGCTCTACTGATCCACATTGCTAACAGATATAGGGAGCTCTGGGGCGGAAGACGTTGGACGTGACAGGAAAGGATAGAGTTGAGGGGAGACAACTCAGGTTGCAGGGTGTTTGCCTTGCAAGCACTGGACCTGAGTTTGAAACCAGAGTCTACGTTTGCTCGTTCATTCATTCGTTTGTTTGTGGGAGGGTCTCACTACGCAGTCAAGGCTGGTCTGGAACTCACTATGTAGACACAGCCGGCCATGTCCTCAAAGAGAGATCCACCTGTCTCTTGCTTCCTGAGTGGTGGGACCAAAGGCATGCCCAGTTAGAACCTTTGTGGTCTGGGTTCGGTTTGGGTCGGACTGGTTTTTAAAGCTGGCATGGTAGTATAAATGTGCAAGTCCAGCGCTAGAGAGAAAGAAACAGGCAGGTCTCTGGGGTGCACAGGCCAGGGCAGTGAGAGGAGGCCTTGTCAACCCCCAAAACGGTAGACGACATCTAAAATACAACACCTGAGAATGTCCGCTGGCCTCTTATGTGACATACATGTGCACTCACTGGCACAAACCCACAAAGGACAAAAGGAGTTTCAGCCCTCCGAGATTACTAGGAAGGAGCCACAGAAAGGCAGGCAGAGCTGGGGTTATTACTCTCCCGGGTGGCTGTGCCCAAGGGATTCTGAATAGATGTTTATGAAATGAACTTAAGGTCTGTGGGCTTCAACGGGACAAAGGTCTGCTTCCCTAATATGGAGGAGAAGGCCAGCTAGGCCCCTTCACCTGGGAAGTCAAGGTGAGTGGGAAGAGGGGGTGGGCTCTGCAGAGGGGCCCTAGGAAACGTAAGTATGAGGAGAAGAGGCCAGGAGGCAGGACCCAGGAGGCAGGTTAGTACACAGCAGCCAGAGGTAACACAGAGAAAGGGCGCCATGAGGGTGTTAACCAGTGAACCTCAAAGGGCACCCACGAACCCAAGGGGAGGCCTGGACACCCAAGGGATGTTAGAAGCCATCCAGAACAGTGCTCTAGTGCAACAGCCACTGTAGGAACCTGAGTAGGGACCAGAGGCCCAGGCCATTCTCAATTTATCCAGGGACAGCTCACAACCAACACTGGGTGTGCAGGTAAGAATATGAACCACTCCCTCCCCTTACAGCTACAGCCACATCTGTAACAACCTCTGCCAGTCTGCCCTCCCAGAACCTTCCCATCGGTCTTTGTGCCTTCAGGCTCTCCTCTCTCCTATTGGCTATCTGATATCTTCGCATCCCTGTTGGGACCTGCAGCTCCATGAACCCCTTTCCACGGTCCTCATCACGCCATCTCCTTATGGGGACACACCTCCTGGCTCATAAACTGCAGCCTTTCCTTTCCCAATCAAATCCCGGCCTACTGTGGCACACACGGTGAGGGCTTCCTGGTCCACACTTCCTGATTCCGATCCAGTAAGTAAAGTGATAAGTCCAGTAAGGGGTGTCCTGCAAAACGTTATTGTTTCAAAAAGCACTTGTCACGCGAACGTGACGGCCTGAGTTCAATCCCTGGAACCCATGTAAAGTAGGAAGGGAGAAGCAACTTGACAAAGCTGTCTTCAGACTTCCACACGGGCACTGGGGCATGCACCCCACCCACCCACCTCCACACACAACAGGAATAATCAAAATAAAACTGGGAAGTTTCTTTTCTCCCTCCTTGACTCAAATTCCTTACACTCCATAAGAGACCTAATTGTGTGCGCACACGCGCGTGAGCGAACACACACACACACACACACACACACACACACACACACACACACACACACACGGTATGCGGGCACTCCCACACCACTACGTCCATTATCCCCTCCATATGTCTTTGCTGTCAGCCCCTTCACAGACGCAACACGGAAGACTGCCTCCTTGTACAAGGGCCTAGACCGAAAGAAAAGCACCAGTTTAAACACTCCTCCCCCGACACAGTCAGTCAGAAGAAGGCAGGCCTTGGGAAGAATGCCCCCCACAAGCCATTTCCTCAGGTCCTTATCCCAAGGAATGCACTCCTTCCTGGGCTGCTCTGAGTCACTCCTCAGGCTGAGGGAAACCAGCTTTCCAGTGACTGTGCCAAACCTTCACTGTGGAACCCTCCATCATCCCCATGGCTTCTCCTACCCCTAGAAGCAAGGTGAAGTCCATGGTGACAAGTCAGAGGGGGATCTGTGGTGGGAGGGAGTAGGCACCCAGCTTCCTGAGGAGGCACCCACCAGAAACCTCACACCTAATGACCACACCTGCTCATCTACCTCATGAGGATATTCCCGCCCAGCATCATGAACCGTTCATTCAGGCCACGTGACCAAAGACTCGCAGGTCCCCAGCTATCCCTCATCCCAGCCCAGCCAGCTGACCCTTTAGAGAATCTAGACACCAGAGTCCTTGGCCAATCAAGTATTACAGCCAGTACACAGGGAAGCAGTGGAATCCCACCCTCGGAGTCCCATGGGCCACTTCTTTTTTCCCCTTTCACACAAGCATTTCCTGAGGCTGCTCTATAAAGCGACGTCAGTAGAAAGGAACATCCAGAGTGTAAGCAGACTTGAGTCAGTCCCCCGGGGAACAAAAAGGACAAACCAAGCCACAAATTGTTGGGTCTTCAAAACCCCAACAGAAAGTGTATCTGTCCCTGTTCTGGGGGGAAGTGGGTATGCATCCATCTCCTCTGGCCCACAGAGGCCGTCTGGGCAGGACACCCACTCACATTCTCCACCAGCTCCTGTGGGGGTCGGTGTCTGGTAGCCATGGATGAACCCAGCCGGGGAAGAAAAGCAGCCAGCAGCTGATAGTTTCCCCTTCCTCCCAGCAGCTATAAGAAAGGGCTTCCACAGCAGAACCCTCAGGGTATCATTTTCTAGCCTCCCAAACACTCCAGAGAGAGAAGCAGCCAGCGGTCAGCCTCAGAGCCTGAACCAAAGGAGAATGTGCTAAAGGAGCATGGTCCCATGGAAAGCACAGGAAATGGGTGACTCAAGTCTGGCCTGCCTCACTCAACACAGACATCTTCGAATTCTCACATGGGAACCTGACTGAAGACACCACCATAAAAATAAATAAATAAGAGCCGGCTGGTGGTGGCGCAAGCCTTTAATCCCAGCACTCGGGAGGCAGAGCCAGGCTAATCTCTGAGTTCGAAGCCAGCCTGGTCTACAGAGTGAGATCCAGGACAGGCACCAAAACTACACAGAGAAACCCTGTCTTGAAAAAACAAAAATAAATGAATAAAATTAAAAATTAAAAAAAGATAGATAGATAGACAGACAGACAGACAGACAGACAAATAAAATGAATTTCAGGGCAGTTATTGCTAACCAAAGAAAGGGTGTGTGTGTGTGTGTGTGTGTGTGTGTGTGTGTGTGTGTGTGTGTGTGTGCGCTTGGAATGAAAAAGTTCAACTATTCACTCTCCATAAAGCCACCTCTTAGCTGCTGGCACTCTCGGTCAACAGAATAAACCACAGCCAGAAGAGCCACAGCAGCCTGCCCATCAAAACCTCCCTCTCTAGGTTTCTGCCCCAGTCAGGTACGAAGGCATCTGCACAGAAATAGAGGATCCTTCCTATATTAGTGCTCTTACTCTCACACCTGCCATACATAGATCATATTGTTGCAGCGGCTGAGTGTGGGTGTGAAAAGAGAGGCATCAAGACTGACATCTGGAGAACACAGCTGGCAGAGAGACACTGGGAGCCCTTCCCTACCTGGGCTCCACATAGCAAACAGAGCATGTGCAAAGGCATCGAAGGAGGAGGCGGGTGCTATGTAACTGGTCTACAAAGGCGCAGAACTCATGTGTCAAGTGTGCTTTTGAGCAGCAGCTGTCCTCCCAGGTCCCTAGCCCACTTCCAGCCTCAGGAGAGCCTTTTTTCTTTCTCTACATAAACTGCCTGTTTCTATTGTAATCCTCATACCCCCAGTCCAGTGCATTGCTCTGAGACACAAGGAAGCAGCAGTCTCAGCAACTACCCTCTGGACTCCAATCCATGCCCTAACTAACCAGTGGCTCAGCAGCTACTTAAACATCTGAAGACACAATCCACAGATGTCTCTGCAGTTAATTTCCAAGCCATATCTAGGATCTAGGTTTTCAATATTCTCCCATACACCTAATAAGTTCACAGTGTCAAGTTACCTCTCCCCAACTCTGCCATCCAATCCTCTTAAAAGATCCACCCAATTAACTATGAACCTCTCTTATTGACGAGATAGTTGGCATTCACCAGTGGGCTTCGCAGATCTGGTGAGTGAAACTATAAGACAGCTAGTTAAATTTGAATTTCAGATAAATCACCCAACATTTGGAATATATTTATAAGTTAAAGATAGT
This sequence comes from Peromyscus leucopus, assembly GCF_004664715.2. Classification (NCBI taxonomy): domain Eukaryota; kingdom Metazoa; phylum Chordata; class Mammalia; order Rodentia; family Cricetidae; genus Peromyscus; species Peromyscus leucopus. Next base: position 5,095,871 of record NC_051069.1, on the reverse strand, counting down.
TCACCACTTACCAGTTTATTTAAGTTCAGCTGGGCATCTTAGGTCATAAGACAGTCTCCAGTTACCATCATAGAAGAGAAAAATCCTGATGCCTGAGAACAGATGGAACAATCTGGGAGTCCCCAGCTGTCAGCTCATTCTACACAGATTAACAGCACTCTGGCACCGAGTCTCCAGATAAGAAGACAGGAAATGGTCAGGAAGATTGTCATCTCCATATGATAAGCAAGGTCCATTCTTCCTTACTTAACATGGTTGACCAAGTATCACAGGGACTGAAAAGAGGTCTCAGCAGTAAAGAACGCTTACTGCTCTTGCAGAAGACACAAGTTCGGTTCCCGGGACCCACACTGAGTGGCTCACCACACTCTGTAACTCCAGTTCCAAGGGACCCAGCAACTTCAAGCCTCTTTCATAGACACCTGTACTCACACAGAGCCATAGACACACACAAGCATACTCTCAACTAAAAATCAAAATAATTTAAAGATTCCTAAATGATTAAAGAGACCTAATCATAGTGTAATGGGTCACAACTCAAAACTTTTACTTGTTTATTTTCTCTAAATGTGGCAACATTGGGAGATTAGGGCTCAGGGAACGCGGCTTTGACCCTGCAGTCAAGGCCCTGATAAAGATGACATACAGCAACTTCTAAATGGCCCTGCCCTCTGTCACTCACCGTCTTCCTTACTACCAAGCATCTAGTCCAACCCCAAAGCTCCTGGCCAGGTAAGAATAGGGGGGGCAAGCACCCCACTGCCAGGACTACCAATGACAAAGATCATCCCAAGAAGCAAACAGAGTCTGGCATGAAGCTTTGACAAAGCTGCTCCTGAAGGACCAGCCCCCACTTACCACCTGTCACTCTACTGGGGCCCCGCCTCCTAAGACCTGCTATGTCCCCAAAGCTTCCACTGAGAAATTAAGCTGCTTTGCTTTATGTCTGGAAAGCGAATGCTCTCTGGCCCATTATTTTTTTTCCCCCTATTGCTGAGGATTTTAAAACTCTGCATTCACTATTTTATATTAAAATCAGTTATCGCTTTTCCTATACATCAAAAGCCAATTTTCCCCCAAAATGGCAAAGCTGAGACATCACTAAGGAAAGCAAAAGAAGTCAGTTGTCTGGCAAAATTATTCAAATAAAGCCCTCTCTTTGAAGAGAAAAGGAGCCCCCAGACAGATAAAGGAGAGACTGGAAACAAATGCCCTTGTCTTAGCCATCTTCTAACAGCATAAGTTGCACTGTAAAATGTCAAATTAGGTCAGAGCTTGGGTTGCAGTGTGAAACTCTGAAAATGCTCTTGGGTAGATCTGCGACTCTAAAGCCCCCTTTTTATTGTTCTGCTACTCAGTTAAATGACTAGGCTATGAAAAATGAAAAAAACAAATTCCTCAGTATGTTTTAAAGATTTATTTTTTAATTATGTGTGTATGTGTGTTGCACATGCTTGAGTGTGGTGATATTTTATCTGTGTACCCCAATAAAGTTTATCTGAGGATCAGAGAAAAAAGCCCAGCCACTACAGTAAACATAGAAATCAGGCAATGGTAGCACACTCCTTTAATCCCAGCTTTCGGAGGCAGAGATCCATATGGATCTCTGTGAGTTCAAGGCCACACTGGGAACAGAGCCAGGAATGGTGGCACATGCCTTTAATCCCAGCACTAACCATGGAGGTCTGGAGGTCTGTACAGACAGACAGGGAGTGATAGGGCTGGGCAGAAAGAGGAAGTGATGTAGCTGGGTGGAGAGAGGAAGTAAGAGGGCAGAGACAGAAAGGCATACAGGCGTGGGTACACAGGAAGTAGGTCGCTTTGGAAGCTGAGGAGTTGGTAAGGTGAGGTTGGCTGTGGCTTGTCCTATTCCTCTGATCTCTTGGCTTTCACCCCAATACCTGGCTCTGGGTTTTTTTTTTTATTAATAAGACCATTTAGCAATTTCTGTTACACTTGAGTGCAGTTGCACAGAGAGGTCAGAAAACAGCCTCACAGCAGGGAGATAGTGGTACACACCTTTAATCCCAGTACTCAGGAGGCAGAGGCAGGTGGAGTATGTGAGTGTGAGGCCAGCCTGGTCTACAGAGTGAATTCCAGGGCAGCCAGGGCTCATATAAAGAAATCCTACCTCAAACCAACCACTACCTAAAAAAGAAGAAGAAGAAGAAGAAGAAGAAGGAGGAGGAGGAGGAGGAGGAGGAGAGAAGAAGAAGAAAAGAAGAAGAGAAGAAAGAGAAGAAGAAAGAAGAAAGAAGAAAGAAAGAAGAAAGAAAGAAAGAAAGAAAGAAAGAAAGAAAGAAAGAAAGAAAGAAAGAAAGAAAGAAAGAAAAGAAAAAAAAAAAAAAAAAAAGAAAAAAAAAAAAGAAAAGAAAAGAAAAAAAAGAAAAGAAAGAAAAGAAAAGAAAAGAGTTTCAGATGCCCTGGAGCTGGTGTTATAGGTAGTTGTGAGCTACTTGATATTGGTGCTCTGAAAAGAACTCAGGTTCTCTACAACTATTGGTCCATCTCTCTGGCCCCTATCAGTATTCTCTGATTTAAAATAAGCTGTGCCACAGGACTGAAACATATATGTCTTCCCCATTCTACGTATTTCAGAAGTAAATCGCCATGTCATCTCTCGTGATGATTGATTCCCCACAGGGTTTAGAAAAGAACACATGACCAAGAGTACACGAGAAGGGCAATCATCATTCCAGGACTAAGTCACATGTAGAGGCAGAGCTTAGGCAGCTTGCACAGAACCAGCCTAACAGGACTATGCACTTTAGAACATTTGCAACTGAAGGCTGCTACCTACCACCCATTGGGCTATACCTGTCTGCGGGCAGCAATGATTCAACCGCAGTGAACTCTGACTCTTCGGTACCTTGGCCTGAACCCTACAACACATGCATCTCCCAGACCTTACTCGGGGTGACTTTGGGCCAAGGAGTCTAATCTAAAGTTAGGCAGTTCTATGCAAGGTCATTAGGCCCAAGGAGAGCCATGGTGGTTCTGCCCCACTTTCTTCAATGTCCACAATTGGGATTTGTTGCAAATAGAGATGGCTGTCCCTCTCTCTAGTGGATTCTGATGCAATGGCAACCAACCCTGGGGATGAGCTTCAGAAACTCAGTCCTGGGCCAATGTCCTAGTTAGAGTTACTATTGCTATGATGAAACACCATGACCAAAAGCAAGATGGGGAAGAAAGGGTTTATTTGGCTTATTCTTCCATATCTCTGCTCAGTATTGAAGGAAGTCAGAACAGGAACTCAAACAGGACAGCAACCTGGAGGCAGGAGCTGATACAGAGACCACGGAAGAATGTTGCTTACTCACTTACTCCTTATGGTTTGCTCAGCCTGCTTTCTTATAGAACTCAAGACCACAAGCCCAGGAGTGGCCCCATCCACGATGGGGCTGGGACCTCCCCCATCAATTACTAATTAAGAAACTGTCCTACAGGCTTGCCTAGTAGCCAGATCTGATGGAGGCATTTTCTCAATTGAGGCTCCCTCCTCTCTGATGACTCCAGCATGATGTTGAGTGGACATCAAACTAGCCAGCACATCCACTTAGAGGCAGGAGTGTCCAAGTTCTATTTTGGTACTACAAGCCCCTTGCTGTAGCATGTCAGACCTGTGTCACTACAAACCCTTGCTGAAGCTGGATACAGCCAGGACAAAAATGGAAAGATGTGTGAGTGGGAAGGGGTAGGGAACTGAGTCTCACTGAATCCTTGGGTTGACTCTGTCCCAAAACTGTTGCTGAGAAGGAAGATGGCCTGAGAGACTTGAGAGAGTGTGTTGTTCCATTCCACATCCCTGTCTTGGTAACTCAGTGACAGAGTCTCCATACACCCCCTCCCCATCCTCTACAGCTGGGTAAGTCCGTGTTGGCCTGAGAGATGCTGCTGAAAACCCAACACCTCTGCAGAACGTTCTGTAATAGTTATTTGTTGCTATAACCAAATGCCTCACTAAAGCAACTTCAACAAGAAGGGTGTCCTTGGGCCCACGGTCTGTGGGTGCAGTCCATCAGGGCAGGGAAGTCATAACGGCAGGAACATGACGCAGTAGGTCACACCGCCATGGTCACGACGCAGAGAAGAATGCTGGTACACCACCTGCCGCCTTCTCTCTTTTTTTCTCCTAAGTTCAATGACTGTTTTATCAGTTTCACAGAAAAACAGCAGAGAAAGTGAGCTGAAGATCCTGCACACAAAGGGAGGAGGGAGATGGAGAGAAAGCCGTGCCTTTTAAGAGGGCCTAGACGACAGAGAAGCGGTGAGAAAGCACATGGGTTCAGACAGAGCAAGCTCGCGCTTTTCTGAGTTAAACTCAGGAGGCAGGCGGGCCGCATGAGGGGCTCCATAAGCAGCAGCATGGACTCTTCAAAGCCAGCTGTCACTGTCCTCTTTGCACGCCTAAGCGCAAGACCCCAGGCATGGAATAGTGATCTTCCCGCCTCAATTAACCCAGTCCACCGGCTCTCACAAATTTCTCTCCTAGGCGAGTCTAGATCCTGTCAAGTTGACAACACCCATCAACTTCTCTTGGCCTCCCAAGCTAAAACCACCTCTCCTCTCCAGTTTTTCACTTTCGGTTTGGTTGGTTTGTTGGTTGGGTTGGTTTGTTTCTGTTCTTATTTTGAAACAAAGTGTCACAACGAAGCCCTAGCTAGTCTGGAACTCAGAGATCTACCTTCCCAGTGCCGAGCTGAAAGGCGATTTTCAGCTTTTATTTTTAAGATTTATTTTTTCTTTTTGGTTTTTATTGAGACAGGGTCTCATGTAGTGTTGACTAGCCTGGAACTTGCTATGTAGACCAGGCTGGTTCTAAACTCACAGAGATTCACCTACTTCTGCCTCCCCAGTGCTAGAATTAAAGGCTTAGGCTACCACATTCAGCCCTTTTAAAGACTTTTCTTTTTCATTAGATGTACATATGGTGTGGGGCAGTCTGTTCATGTGTGGACATAGTTGCCCATGGAATAAAAAAAAAAAAGGTATCATATGCCCTGGAGTTGGAGTTATGGGCAGTTATAAGCCACCTAATGTTGGTACTGGGGATCAAACTCTAGTCCTCTGGAAGAGCAGCAAATGGTCTCACCTGCTAAACCAGCCTTCCAATCCCCATATTCAACTCTTAACACACCCACCCTTTCTCCTAACTACCCAAGATTATTCCATTTGATCAATGACTAGATCGTGATTTAAAAGAAAAGGAGGCCTCCTGAACAAAATCTTGGGGACCAAAGATTATGAACATACACATTCATTAAGGAGATCAATTTATTAAGGCATCTAAAAAGCTCATGGTAAATAATCTGCTTAACTCTCCTTAACCCAACATTTTCTAAACTCAGCAAATCTAAAACCCATTCTTACAGAACTGGTGGCCAGGAAAGAGTTGGGGAAATGATTTATTCCATTTAACAACCAACTAATTACCCCATGTCTCACTTGAAGGGCTATTTAACCTGCTGTGACTTAACTCTGTAAGTGTTAAGGATAGCTTAAGTGAAATCTTTGAGCAAGGGGCATATTTTGCATATCTTTGAACTTCATTCTGCCCCAAGTCAATCCCTTACCTAGTAGAGATACCCAAGAAATTCTAATTTGGAAGTGCCAGATCTGAGTAACGAAATCAAATGTGTCTTAATGTGTGCATGTATGTACATACACACACACACACACACACACACACACACACACACACACACACACACAAGACAGGGTCTTACTATGCAGCCTTGGCCAGCTTGGAACGAGCTGTATAGATCAGGCTGGTCTTGAATTAACAGATCACCTACGCCCAAGTGCGTGCTAGATATTATTTTAAAATACCACTCAGCAGAAAATCAAAGTTCCATTCATAAAAAAGAAAATAAAAAGAGTACACATATATGTGTATTTCTGTGTGGGAATACCCATAGAGGCAAAAAAAAAAGGCTGTCAGATCCCCTGGGTGCTGGGAACTGAACTGTGGTCCTCAGGGGCAGCAAGCACTCTTAAACACTGAACTACCTCTTCAGCCACCCATTCATTTTCTTATACATGAGAAAATTGAAGCCGAGATATGTGCAATGGATTGTCGAAAGTCAGTAACAGAACCACAATCAGAATGTGAGAGTTTCTACCTAGTACTTCTTCTGAGACTTCATTCTCCCGGTCTCCATCTGGTTTTCTAACAGATAAATGAACAGAAGGTGCCCTGGTGACTTAAATACCACAGGCAGGGAAAAGTGAAGTTAGAAAGAAGATCTGAGAAATACCAGAGTTCTGCTCAACAGGAACTAAACACTAAGAAGATTCCAGAATGCTTGTTAGGAATTTACAGCCTTAATGCTCAGTATTACGAACGTGAGAAAACACTATGATGGGTGTAGTTTGCAGAGCAGAATAAGGCACTTGACTGTTTATTGGAACATCATCACCTTAATGGTTTTTACTTCTTGGGGGTCTACATTTCCACAAGTGGGACATACTAACATTCAAGTAAATGGCACCTGAAGCTGTGTGTACACGCCTGTGCACACATGTACACATGTGTAAATCACTACTTGCTCGTTCTCCCCTCCCCAGTGTCATGGGTGTGCTGTGTGTGTGTGCATGTTTCTGCATGTGGGGTCACGTGTGTTTGCAAGTGCAGATGGAGGACAGAATCATCCTCCATTGCTCTTCTACCTTATCCACTGAGGCAGGTCCCTCAATCAAACCCAGAACTCACTGATACGGGTCGTCTTGCTAGCCAGCTCACTTCTGGAGTACTACAGGCTGCACACCACCAGCATTCACATAGGTTTCTGAGGATCCAAACTCAGATTATGTAGTTCATACATAATCACTTGAGCCATCTCCCCAACTCCATGCTTGTTCTTTTTTTTTTTTTTTTTTTTTTTTTTTTTTTTTTTTTTTTTTTTTTTTTCGAACAGGTTCTCTGTTAGCTTGTGTTTCCTGGAGCTCACTTGTAGCCAGTGCTCGAATCACATAATCCCTCTCTGCCTCGATGCTATCGTCCCAACCCCCTCACTGCTTGTTCTTAAAGAGGTCTATGGAAACATGAGGCCTCTTAGTCTTCTAGCACAATGCATCATGGGATCAGCTTCAGCATATTTGGTTCAGACATCCCAATGGCTTAAAGGGTATGTGTGTTAGCATTTAGACATCACCTGGCCGGCCCCTTGGGGACCTAGGGACCTATCCAGTAAGCAGGCAGTACCTTGGCCCGCTCAGGGTCCTGACAACATCAGTCCGCATAGCCTATTTGTTCATGCGCTAAGCCCCCTTTAAGAGGTGGGCTCGCCACCTCTCTCCTCTCTCCACTCTCTCCTCTCTCTCCTCTCCCGATCTCCCTCTCCCTCCCTCCCTCTTCTCAGGAGGTCGTGTCTGCACCTCCTCTCTTCCCTTTCCCATCTTTCTTCTCTCTTCCTCTTTTCTATTCTCTCCAGAGGAACACTCTGCTTCCTTTCCCTTAATAAAATTTTCTCCGTGAGCAATGTCTGCATGGTGTCAGTGACTTTCAGCCATGCCCCCTTGGCTCCACCCACCAAGGCCACCACCCACAGTTTTTAAATACAACAGTGTGGATGTTTTGAATGCAAATTTAAGCCTTGCTGAAGGTACAGATGACTCCAAACCCCATTCAGAGCTGAGATCTATTGCTTCCCTGGAGATCCCAGGGTCTCGCTTGGAGGTACAGCTGCCTTAGAGAGCTCAAGTTACCCAATCCTTTTCCCAAAGGTACGTTTGTTCAACCAAGACTCTCTGACCCCTGATCTCTACAGCCTGGCATTCTCTTGTTCCAGAATTACACCTCTACAGCTGATACTGAACATCCTTCCCAGTAGCTTCCTGAGCAGGAGAAATAACAATTACAATTGTATTCAAGCATAGATCTCAGTTCTTTGTACTTTTAGTTCATCTCCAACACCTAGTGGAACTCAATCAACTAAAAAACACATGCACTGAACTAAAGACAGGCAAGGCTGTACAATGTCACTTCCCCTTAGCAGCACTCAACAGGCATGCAACCCAGCAGCAGCTGCTTCTGGGTCTAGACGAATCAATATTAACAGGTTTGAAGACATGAAACGAAAAGCAATCTTATGATGCTAACTTTGTTTCCGATCTTCTGTTAAAAAAGTCACACATGTCGGGCAGTGGTGGCGCACACCTTTAATCCCACCACTTGGGAGGCAGAGCCAGGCAGATCTTTGTGAGTTTGAGGCCAGCCTAGTCTACAGAATGAGTTCCAGGACAGGCACCAAAACTACACAGAAAAATCCTGTCTCCAAAAAAGAAAGGAAGGAAGGAAGGAAGGAAGGAAGGAAGGAAGGAAGGAAGGAAGACAGAGAGACAGAGAAAAAGGAAGGAAGGAAGGAAGAGAGAGAGAGAGAAAGAGAGAAAGAAAGAAAGAAAGAAAGAAAGAAAGAAAGAAAGAAAGGAAGGAAGGAAGGAAGGAAGGGAGGAAGGAAGGAAGGAAGGAAGAGAAAGAAAATCACACATAATGTTCAGCTCCTTCACTAAATATTAGTAGCGGATTACTTCAAGAAAACTCACAGGAGACTGGAGAGATGGCTCAGAGGTTAAGAGCACTGGCTGCTCTTCCAAAGGTCCTGAGTTCAATTCCCAGCAACCACATGGTGGCTCACAACCATCTGTAATGAGATCTGGTGCCCTCTTCTGGCCTGCAGGGATGCGTGCAGCAGAACACTGTATACATAATAAATAAATAAATCTTAAGAAAACTCACAGCTGGCGAAACCTGTTAGTGAACTAGGACACTGTGATTAAGAACTGTTTGCTTACCTGCTTACTAACAGTCTTCAGCTGCTCTTAAGAATGGAAACAGTAGAAGCCTGGCGGTGGTGGCGCATGTCTTTAATCCTAGCACTCGGGAGGCAGAGGCAGGTGGATCTCTGTGAGTTCGAGGCCAGCCTGAACTACCAAGTGATTTCCAAGAAAGGCGCAAAGCTATACAGAGAAACCCTGTCTAGAAAAACCAAAAAAAAAAGAGAGAGAAGAGAGAAAAGAAAGAATGGAAACAGTAGAAAGGACTGAGAAACCATAGGTGCTGAGAAAGCATCACAGCAGACACAGACTCGAAGTCTTCAAAGACTACATTGTTGCATTTTCTGGAGTCAGTTATTGTCTGAGGGTATTTCCAAGTCTGGGGCTCTGGGCCTGCAGACCCGGCTCAGCAGTTAACAGTACTTCCTGTTCTTGCAGAGTTCTCAGCCTCTACCCGGCTATTTGTCACCTCCATGGAAACCAAAATACTCACCTCATTACAGACAAAGCATTCACTTCTCTGGCTTCTCCCCCTTCTCAGCAACATCTAGAATCCCTAACCTCCTCCTCTATGATGTTCCCTGGTTCTCTTCTGCGCCTTGGGCAGAGCCCTGTCAACTTCTTTTGCAAGCTAGAGTGCAGGCTTCAAGGTGTTCAGAAACAATACATCAACTACTAAATGGGTGAATTCATCTATGAACATCAATGAACCACATTGCCATGCGGATGGTTGGGCCCTCAGGCTCTCCATCACCAAGTAAAGTTGGGTGTGTTCACATCTTCCCCATCTCTTGATTAGGTCTCTTGGGGTGGATGAGAACAAAAAAAAAAATCAAAAATCAACCTTCCTTTACAGCTTTAATAGAATTCATTCATGGTTCGGCTTAACTTCCCTAATGGCCAAATTTGAACATTGTTATAAAAATGCAAAATTTCCCATAGAGATAAAGGAAACAGATTCTCTCCAGAGCCACAAGAAGAACAAGGCCCCTCTGACACACTGACTGTAGGACCCTTGAACTCCCAAACCATAAGAGAATCAAGCTGCATTATTTTCAGCCCCTAGGTCTACAGCAAACTGTTACAGAGACAAAACTGTTCCGTTTTGATTAGATTTTGAAGGTTTGGTGCTGAGATATGAGGGAGGCGAGGAGAGCGACTTTTCCTCTTCTTTGATGTGCCTCAGTACTATACTTCTACTCATCCAAATGTATGGGGATCTGGCTAGAGATGGCTAGGGGGCGATAGAACACTTGCTACATAAGCTCCAAGACCTGAATCTGGATCTCCAGCATGCACGTATAAGCTGGATCATATTTGTGCACGTCTGTAACACATGCACACACCCCACACAAACATACAGACAATTAAAAAACAAAACAAATCCTTTCAACCATACAAAACTATTATGGGGCTATGGAAGGGCTCTCTGTGAGGGTCCTAGAGCCTCAACATCCTAACTTTGTGGCAAATCCATCCTTATCCTGGGATCTATTTCCATGTACATTCGAGTGAGGGACGCACCTCTGGTTCCATGGAGCACATGTAGAGAACTGCTGTCCCAGAGCATGGCTAGGGTAGGCAAGGAGGAGACTGAGAACTGGTTCAACAAGCAGCCCATTAATGTACCAATGCCAATACATTCAGATCCTGGCTTTGTTCCCATGGGCCGTTTTCCAAAAGATGAAAATGGCCTTGTTTTATGGACTGCTTCTATGGAACACTGTTTGCTGATAACAGTCATTTACTTGTCTTCCCATGGTTCTGAGTATCACAAAAGGCCAACTGCACAATGGCTGAATTGCCTCTAGGAGTCCAGCTTTTGAAGGGGCAAGAGACTGAGACCTGCTTACACTACTTTGCTCAACACATCTGTTTTAGAAGAGAGCTATCAAGCCTAAATAGATGGTCAATAATCCCTGTAGGTTTAAGGGCAAGGCAGGGAGAAGGAGGTTGCATTGAAATGCCCACCAGAGCAAAGGAACAGAGTCAGCACTGTCCTGGTCCCTGGGCACAAACATCACCCTACTATGCTTCCCATCCTACTATGCTTCCGGTCAAGGACCTTTGCAGAAAGCGCCCCATCGTTTGGTTCTATTTGTAGCTCTACAGGAAGGACCCTTGCCCGCCAAGTTTCCGTGTCCCTCACCCACTGAATGGTTCCCTCCCATACAGTTAGGCAAAGACAAGGGAGGTGTGTGATTTTGGCTTTCACTTCAGATTTATCCAAATCTGTTGTTTTGTTTTTAGAGTCAGTGGCTCATCTAGCTCAGGCTAGCCTCAAAATCAATCAGTAGGTAGTCAAGGATGACCTTGAACTCCTGGTCCTCCTACTTCCACTGTTAAAGTGGTGAGGTTACAGGCATGCACCCCCACACCTAGTTCTGTACCATGCTAGAGATTAAATCCAGGGTTCTATGCATGCTCAGTGTACTTCAGCTATTTTCTCAGCCTGCATTTTAAATTTGAATGTACTAAGTTTTACAAAACAAGGTACATCATAAACCCAGTTGTTAGATCCTGCATGAATTAGATGCTAAAATCTATGGTATACATTACCTCTGGATAATGGTAATACTACCTCTTGGAGATGGAAAGAACCAAGTTCAGGGGTGACCCCAATTGAGATAAGGATCCTACCATGGGCAAAGACATAAAGCTAAAAATGAACCCTGCAGCAGTGTCTCTACACGGTAGGTTCTTTAGGCACAAATCTGGAATGTCTGTGAGGCAAGCACAAAAGAGACCATCTGGTCATCCTGCCCATGTCTGAAACTGGTCATGGCACCTGGAGTCCATCCTTGCACCTGGAGTCCAGCCTTGCACCTGGAATCCAGTCTTGCACCTGGAGTCCAGCACTGTACATGGGGTTCTGACTCTAGAATAACCTTGACCCTGGTTGACCTAGTGACAACTGAAAACAAAACAGCACGTGTCTTCTGGCCTCTTTAGAATGGCCTTTAACTTCATCACAAGTCAACCTGCAAGTTCAAGAGAATCAAGGCCCAAATCTGGATGCTCCTGTAAGGTGATGTACCTGGTGGGGGTTGGGGAAGCGGCGGCTATGCCTACCACCAGCTAGGGATTTTTTTTTCCCAAAGAGTCATTGACTTTGGCTACTTGACAGAAATAAACATTTATTCCTATTACATTTCTAGGGGCTGATGGCCTCTGGAATCCTGCTTACCCTGCCTATGAAAACTTGGGTAAGATAATCAAATGTCCTGTATCTCAGGATGAACCTGGGTTCAGAATAATGAATAGGATTTCTCACATACAACAACTGGCAATGGCTGACTCTCCTAGGATGGAAGACAATGATATGATCTTCTAGTAATGTCTACAATGGGAGTAAGACAGAAGGTGATGGAACAGGAGCTCTGATTATACTGTCCTTGATCCTAACCTAATTACATTGTCTAATTGCATTATATATGCACATATATATGTGCAACCCTATGCACCATATGCAATTACCTTTCTCTGATTAACATTTAAAAAATAATGAAAAGCCAATATTACAAACAGCCCCTGTCTACATTGTAACCATATTGTTAAACTGTAAGTACAAAAATAATAATAATTAAAAGTAAGAAGTATGACTTCAATCTAAGCCCAACTAACAGCATTTGCTAGAAAGTCAAAAGATTCAGGACATACCTTCGAGAACCTTTCTTCCCTGCATCCTCAAGATCACTTAAGCCCCTCCCCTCTGAGACAGAAGAGAAGGCCACCTACAGAACACCATTTACTGGTCCACAATTGTTAAAGACTTTCAAAGTTTCAATAACCTCATGGTCACCTTATTCTAAGGCTCCATGGGAAAAATGGTTAATGACGGTACACCTAACTCTCAGTTCCCCTTTTGCATCCACAATGCCATTAAGGAATTGATCAATGACACACTAAACCAGATATGCAGTAAGTGAGGCCAGGAAGATGGGAAGCAGGTAAAGGCATTAGCCACACAAACCCGATGAATCCACTTCCACCTCGAAACCCATGTACAAAGCCAGAAGTGGTAGCACACATCTGTAAACCTAGCACTCCTGTATCGAGATGGGAGACAGAGATGGAATCATCCAGAAAAAAAGCTCATGGACTCGCTAACTAGGAGTACACCAGAATATTCATGTTCCATTACACAGAAAAAGCAAATATAAATAAGAAGACCCAACAAATACACAGACCAACAAGAAGTATAAATGACTTGCACGTAAAGACACACATCGCACACAGTAAAGTAAGAGATGAGAGACAGCACTTTCATCAAGCAGATGAGAAATTATCAACCATGACAACACACCATGTAGCCGAGGGTCAGGGAAAACAGGAGCTCGCATACTCCCAATTAAGTTGATGAATCTTCTCTGAGGGCAATGCAGAATATCAAATTAGAGATGAGCAAGGTTCACGCTGAGACATTTTAAGAATCTGTGCCTGGGTACTCAAACAAATAGGAGGAACGCTCAAGATGAACGTGAGTGTGTGTACTCACCAGCAGCATCACATAAAATGGGGAAAGACCAGGAGTGACCTAAACGTCTGCAAAGAGTCAGTTACAACATGCAGCAGAATACTGTACCACACAGTGCAATTCTAAGAGAGAATAGGTCGGCTGTAGTGGCATTCACCAGTTCCGAGACAGCATGCTCTCTTCTGGCCTCTGCACACACATGCATACACCCACACACATAAATGTAAATAATATTTTAATTTTAAATAAAGAGCAAGGCTTGTCTATCTAATCTGGTATGAAATGATTTACAAGGGTGTTGTTTGTAGAGTACAGAGCATCCGTGAAGAGTAGAGTACAGAGCCACATGAAGAAGGAGGCAGACAGCAGTCAGAATGTGAGCACACAGAAATGCAGAGACAGGAATATCACTCAAGTGCTCAGCAAGAGGGCTGATTCTCAGAAAGAGACTTGGTTTCCAGAGGACAAGGGCTGGAGGAGACTAACAGGTCACAGCAGGACCCTTTTACTGTTTGAAATTCCTCCTCGCCTTTCTGACAATCACAAGTGTATCAAGAAGAAGGGCAGTGGGGTAGAGAGGTGGCCCAACAAAGAAAAGGGTGCTTGCTGTACAATCAGAAGGCTGGAGTTTGGTTCCAAAAACTTAATAAGCCAGGCTCCATGTGGGTAGATGGAGACAGGAGGATTGCTGAGACTTTCTGATTTCAGCCTAACATAGAAAAAAAATGAGCTGTGGGTTCAGGAAGAGACCCTGCTGTTGTGGGATATTTGTACACTGTGTGAAGATGTATTGCTGTGATTGGTGCAATAAAAAGCTAAACAGCCAATAGCTAGGCAGGAGGTATAGGTGGGACTTGTGGGCAGAGAGAGAGGACTCTGGGAAGAAGGCAGAGTTGAATGAGACACGGAGAGGAAACAGGAGGTGCAAGGTGGAAGAGAGGTAATGCCACATGCTGGAACAAAGATTAATATAAATGGGTTAATTTAAGTTATAAGAGCTAGTTGAGACAAGCCTAAGTTAATGGCCAATCTTTCATAATTAATAATAAGTCTCTGTGTCATTAACTGTGAGGTGGTAGCCAATGATAAACTATATCCTACCTCAAAGGAATGAGAAGTAAGGATAGAGGAGGACTCCCAACACTAATCTGGGCTCTACATCCTTACAAGTGTATGTACCCACACATACACATGTGAAATACACTCACACACAAATAAAAAAATACATAGAATTGATAAATCTAACATTATAGAAGAGGAAGAGACTCTAAACAGGTAACCTATGTCACTCAAGTTTCAAATGAATGACTAAAGCAAGAACCAGTACAGATATAAAGTTAATCTTTAGGTCAGGTCAGGGGCTTTATGTGCAAAGTCCATTTAGGGGCAAGAGCATGCGGCAATACCTCGTCTGAAAGCAGGAAGCACAATCTGCCCAGGAATACACCTGAAGTAACAGTTAGCAAGTCAGTCCAATCAAAAGGCTTCCACATGAAGCTCAAATGCCTGAGAAATGACTATAGTCTGTGCCCCAGTAAGCTAGACTGGGTGTGGCCCCCTGGCCCAGGGACTTGTTCTCTGGGTCTCCATGGGACCTATCAAATGGTCGACACTTATGGAATCCATCCTTCCCGAGTGAGCACATAAACACATCGGGCCAGAGGGCTTCGGCAGCCTTGGAAACTGCTGTGGGATGATCCTTCCATACACTGTGAATATGTATTACTCTCATTGGTTAGTAATAAAGCTGTTTGGCCTATAGCAAGCCAGGATAAAGTTAGGTAGGACAATCAAACTGAAGACTGGGATGAAGAGGGTGGAGTTGGAGAGAGGAGAGATGAGAGCAAGCTACCCAAGAAGCAAGATGCCAGAGGACCAGTAAAGCCAAGGGCCATGTGGCAATACATAAATTAATAGAAATGGGTTAATTTAAATGTAAGAGCTAGTTAATAATAAGCCTGAGCTACTGGCCAAGCATTTTGTAATTAATATAAGCTTTTGTGTGTTTATTTGGGACCAGGCAGTCAGGAGAGAAAAACTCCACCTCCGTTTACAGGAAATGACTTAATAAAGATGATAGAAAGAGAAGTTAAGAGAAAGGCCTCAGGTTGTCTCCCAGGTCCCAGACTCAGAACAAAGTGTGGGGTGGGAGCCACGTCAGACTGTGTGTGGTCTTCTTCCAAGGTGACAGCTCACCTAGTTATGGGAAGACCTGGCTCCCCACCCCAGCTCCTGTATCTGGGCTCAATACCCCTGTCCACAAGGCTATCAGAAAATGGAACCTGAGTGCCATGAGCTCTGGCCTGTTTGGGAAATAGTCTCAACCCAACTACAAGGAATCTCGAATGTACCTGACTGTCAAGGACTCCCCACAGCTCCATGGAAAATGAAACAGAAAGTCCCTTCTGCCAGCTCCAGGGGGAATTTCATGGAGTCAGCAAGTAATCTTCATAAGAAGCATAAATACTCTATACATATGCACTCTAGAACCTTACATTAGTTATGGCCAAATTTAGAAACGAGCCTTAGTAATGTATCAATCACACAGTAAAAGCTCAATAAAGCCTACACGCAGTCTTTAGCCTCCAAGACCCCAATCTCCCAAAACACTGGAGAGTTTAGGAAAGTTTATTGAAAATTACTAAGAACACCTTTGCTCATTTCCAAGGTGCCCAACAGCAGAGTCTCAACAGGATGTTCTGTTAACTCCCACCTCAACAGCATCATGGCTGCAGTGTGGCCCAGAGCTGCTCCTCAGTGAACAGCAGGGAACTAGGATGGAGGGATGGCTAAGCCATGAGGAGCACAAACTGATTTGCAGAGGACCTGAGTTTGGTTGCTAGCACCTATTTCGGGTGACTCACAACCGCCTGTAACTCCAACTCCAGGGGATCCAATGCCCACTTCTGCCCTCCGTGGGCACCTGCATTCACATAAGCTTGCACCTGCATTCACATAAGCCTGCACCTGCATTCACATAAGCCTGCACCTGCATTCACATAAGCCTGCACCTGCATTCACATAAGCCTGCACCGGCATTCACATAAGCCTGCACCTGCATTCACATAAGCCTGCACCTGCATTCACATAAGCCTGCACCTGCATTCACATAAGCCTGCACCTGCATTCACATAAGCCTGCACCTGCATTCACATAAGCCTGCACCTGCATTCACATAAGCCTGCACCTGCATTCACATAAGCTTGCACCTGCATTCACATAAGCTTGCACCTGCATTCACATAAGCTTGCACCTGCGCGCATGCACACGCGCATAAATAAATATTGTTTGAACTAAATAGGTGGATCTTGTGCCAGGTGTGGTGGTACAGACCTTTAATCTCAGTACTCAGGAAACAGAGATGGGTGGATCTCTGTGAGTTCAAGGCCATCCTGGTCTCCAGTGTGATTTTTGAGGACGGACAGGACAACGTGCTGTGTCCAACTCTCAAAAACAAATAAAAAATAAACAGCAGATAAATGGCCATAAATATTGATAAATGTGTTTATCTTCATGAAAGTTTTCAAGAAATGTGAGGTCACCTAAGAAAAATGGGAAGAAGTACACATCTTCCCATTTTTCAAAGGCAAAATAGTTAAATATAAATACAGTCCAGGTATTTTAGTCCTCTACAGCTCAGAACACAAGTTCAGGGATTCTCAGCGACTGATTTTTCTTGCTGCCATACCAAATCACAACCAGCATCTGAACATGTTTCCTAAAATGTGTGTGTTGGAAATAATTGCCTACGCCAATAGTGTAGGGAGGTGTTGGGGTCAAGGCGTGTCCACCTTAATGAATGGATATGTCAACAGCAAAAGGGCTTGAGGAATGTGCTATTCTGTCCTGCCTGTCCATCATGGAGGATGCGGTAAGAAGGCCCCACCAGAAGCCGCTGCCTTCATTCTGCACAGCCTAGCATCCAGAACTGTGAGAAATAAATTTCTGTTCTTTTCAACTTCTCCAGACTCAAGTATTATATCATAGCATCACCAAACAGGCTACAACAATCTTTTTTATTCCCCTTACAATAGAGGATTACTTCCCCATAGCATTGATTTAATTCCTTTCCAGAAATTTCTTCTGGTGAAAGAAAAAAAAAATCAACAAATACGACTCAGTAATAAGAAACTGAAAAATGTGAAAGTCCATTCACTAAAGAAACACAATCTGGTTGTTTTTTACATCCAGCTTATGAAGCACAAGGCATCCCATAGCTAAAGAGCAATGTGTCCTTCCTGAGACATGTAACAAGGGGTCAGCCTGGACACACAATCAGCACTTCCGTCCCTAGCGTCCCATCTAGTACAGAAGTGCAGAGACCATGACCACCAAGATTAAGCAGAGGCACAGAACTAAACCCATACAAATTTCTGGTCTTCCACTATTTAGAAGGTTCTCTTTCACTTCTAAATATTTATTTATTTGAGGAATGGCTGTAACATCTTCCCAGTCTTCCCTCAAATATTTTTCCAGTGGGGAAAGCTAGACAAGTCCATATTTGCTAGGCTCTTGGGATTCCTTCAGTATCTGAATATAAGGCACCAATTCTCAAGCAAACCACTTGTCAGTATTTAGTTTCAAAATTCCAGGGTCTGAGTTGACATGTGCATGGCCCTTCCAGGCACAAACCCCAAGGAACCGGATAAACAACACAGTCACATTTGCAGATTCCCAACCTCAGAGGGCTTGCGCGGATGTCCTAGGGGACATGACACATGTTTTAGTTGACTAATTATGTAATTATCTAGTCTCATGTTTATTATGTCATTGGTGCGTAGGCAAATAACATTCACAAATATGTAGAGGAGGATGCTGGGCCTTAATTAGGTGTTTATCCCCAGGGCAGTGCTGTTCTAATCTCAGACTTGAAAACCTAACATTATTGAGCTAGTGGTTTTTGCTTGTGTTTCATTTTGCGTTCATTGTTCATTTAAAGACAGAGACATAATGTCATCTGGTGGCCAATGCATGGACCACATACACAACAATGTGCCCAAGACTGTATCACCCATGATATTGGAGTCCCTTTGGCTTATACAGTAAGTTAGTTCACTGTGATGCCTGAACAAAGTCACCTAGTGATGTATCTCTCAGAGTGCATCTCTGCGGCTAAGTGACGCACAACTGTGCGCACAGACATAGGCACACTAATTAATCAATTTCTCTTCTTCAAGGAGGAAAGCGACATGCACATTCTCACATGACCCAAAAGGAGTGTGACAAGGTTCAGGGATGCACCAGATAAGCACAGTCCTCTCTTCCTGTGCCTTCTGAGGCCAAAGTGGTTAAGTCCAACTGCTAAGTCTCCCCTTCAGCCTGACTCAGTGGGCCTGGCTCTCAAGGGCCACCCTAATGCTGTCCTCTCTCAATGAGACAGTTCGGACAAAATGATTTTCTTTTCCCTTTTTCTGCTTTGGAACCTTCCTCACTTCCTCCTCTCACAGCCTTCCAGACCTCCAGACCAACCAATGTCTGCAACTGCTGAACCTCACTCATCACTCAGCAGCCATCCGGAGCAGCTGGTCCCTGTCTTCCTACAATACCTTGAAATTGTCCCTCTAACAACTCAGTGTGTGCTTGTAAGTAATATACCTTGTCTCATGCTTTGTTCAGGACCCGCACAGACTTTGGGTATGACGCGGGCCACCAGCAGATGATCAGTAAATATTTATTGGTTCATTTAAGTTCCAAGGAGTAGAGATGGGACCTGCCCAGAACATATCCCAATTTCCTGCAGTACAGAAGCCACTTGGTACCCAGAAAGGCGGATGCAAATCATTAACTCACAAGTGCTATCTTGTTTGCTACCCCCTAAGTAACCCAGTGTCATTTAGAGGACAAACATCTAGGAGAGAAAATTAAGCCTCCAGTTCTAATTGGAGCCAACATTCCACTAGGCCAGGGGGGCAACAGGAAATAGCAGCTGCAATGTTGTTTTTGATGGTGTATTTTTTTTCTGGGTTGTAAATTGAACCATGAATGACCCAATAAAAGAGATACGCTATTTCCAAACTCACACAAATTTGTTTTCCACTTAAAAGACAAAATAGTTGTTTAACTTCGCAGACAGTGGTTGGGTTCCCAAAGTCAATTAGACTGTAATGGAACTGTCTCCCTTTGAAGCACCAATAGTAAATCACAGAGCACAAGAAGTCCAGTAAAAGTGTTCAGAATATATAAACATTGCTTTTTCTTTCTTTCTTTTTAAAATGTGTACAGTTTTATACACACATTCTAAAAAGCCCAATCGAGAACCAGGGCAAATAAACTTTTCCAAATATCACTATCAGAATTATCGAAACTGCTAACCTGGGCAAGGTCTGTTTGTACCATTTGTATATAAACCCTACCCAGCAATCGGTCAGATGGGGGAGGAAATGATGTAATGCTTCTCAGGAAACACCTGAATTTATCAGCATAAATCATCTTTGATGAGAAGACCAAATAGAGGCACAGAGTCTCCAGCAGTTACTGGGGTTTGCTTCTAGAAAGTTCCTAGTACTTCTGATACAAGTGTAGTATATTTCAGGAACTCACAATTAAAACCAAAGGAAATCAAACTATAATCTGCACCTGGTCCAGGACATAGCAGCTTCTCTTCTGGTTTCTACCCACAGGGCTGACGAAAACCTGTCCAAGTGTTAAGGAAACTTCCAAATTACTTTCTTTCCATAGCTTCATGGGAACTCACTAAACAGAGACAGTGACAATCACTGCTTGATTATGAAGCTAGAATGCCAAAGATTAGGTAACAAACCCCGCACAGTCAGTCGGGACGGGAGGGCTGTCAGCTGCACCCGTGAGAAGCCACTCTCTAAGAGGATGCTGAACAAAAAGACACATTAGGGGTGTGGCTGGACCCTGGCACTCCAGCTTCTTATAGACTCTATGACTTCAGAATTTCTAAACAGACGGTGAAGGCTCGGGCAGTTTCACAAATCAGGGACTCAAGTCATCCTCCTGACTTCACAGAATAGAGAGCTGGAAGATGGAAGGCAGATCCACCCTGAACCCAAGCACCTTCTCCTCCTCCTTCCTAAAGGGCTCATCAACAGCTCACTGTGTCCCTAGGGTTAGCCACCCACGAGGCAGAGCAGCGGAGGAAGGACCCCATGGGCAGCCTGTGAAAACGGGAGCTTCCTTCTAGGATTGGTCTTCAGAAGCAAGGCAGACTGGCAGCATCTGTCTGCGGTGGGAAGCCCGAATTCCATCCCAACCCCAGGGGCTCAGATTAAGGGATGGGGAACGTTCTAAGGTCTGTATTTTCTGGGTCCTTGAGATGGTGTGGTGAGTAAAGGCACTTTTCACAAAAGCCTGGTGACCGGAGTTTGATCTCCAGAACCCAGGTAAAGATGGAAGGAGAGAACTGACTCCACACGGCTGTCCTCAGCCAAACACTCGTCATGTACATAAACATACACAATATTTTTATATCTGTTAAAATCTGCGTTTTCCAAGCTCTCCCAAGGGATTCCTGAAGACTAGTCAAGCTAGGGACTCAGTGCATACTAATTCATATCACTAACAGCGCCAAGGACATACCCAACCCAGCCAACAACCCTGGTACTCAGAATTCCTACCCCCTTGCAATTAGCACAGAACCTGACACATCCATCAGCTCAAAACCACTTCTCCCAGAGGCACCTGCCATGTGCCACGTGCCGTTTTCTGGAGAAACGCGCATAAATAACTCATCAGGGGAGCTGTCGTCTTCTGAGAAGTGATTCCTACATTCTACTGTAGTCAGGAATCTAAAGAGATTCACCCATGAGGAGAGAAGGGCCATTAATCCACTCGACTAGCAAGGGGGTAAACTGGCCTTCAGATGACCAGCTGGCAAAGCCCGGGTTCACAATCCCACGCCTACTGTTGTTCTTAAAATAAAGTTCAGGGACACAAATATTTCATGTACGCTAAACAGAGGCCACCCAAGTCACGTGCTGAAGGAAATGTCTGAGTGCCCATAAGACAAACAAGCAAAAGAGGTTCTGCTTACAAACCTTTGATATTTTCATTAGCCTGCCTGACGATGCAGGTTCTCACTATCGTCAAAAGGCGCCCTTGGCCGAGGTGACTCCGCACTCTTCACCAATCTCTTCTACGATCTAAAATAACTTATAAAAAATAGAATAAAATAAAAAGAAAATCTACTCAGGAACAGTAGACCTTGTGAACCATTAATACCTGCCTTCTATTCTTTCTTAGAGACAGGACGTAAAAATCAGCCCAAGGCATCAAAATGGTACAGAACGTACCCAGGACTTTCCTTGTTACTCTTAACAAATGGATACCAGACAAAAGCAACTTAAGGGAGCATTTATTTCCGCTCACAGTACAAAGAGACACATCTCGGCAGGGAAGGCAAGGCGGGCACAGGCCTGTGAGGAGGCTGGTCACTCTGCAGCCTCCCACAGTAGGAAAAGCAAAGAGGGCTAAACGCTCAGCCTGCTTCCTCCCGTCCAGGACCCCAGCTCACGGGATGCTGCCACCCACATTCAGGACAGGTCTTCCCTCTTCAATTAAACCTTTCTGTGGAAAGGCACACACACACACACACACACACACACACACACACACACACACACCCTATAGTCTCTAAATTTGATCAAGTTGATAATGCATATTAATCATCACCAAAGGGAAGTGATGGCAACTGGCCTGGAACAGGAGGCTGAGGGTCCAGCTCTCCTCCATCACTCACAGTCCCTTTGGGCCCCACCTTCCAAGAAGCAAGCTCTCAACGCACTGAGGGAATGAGATCAAAGTCCTCTGAGTCCTCCACAAAGACTTACTGATATCTTCCATGTTCCTGGTCCTGCCTGCCCAGGCAGCAGCCCTTGGTTTCCAGACAAGACACTGGACAATTATAATATATTATTCATCTGAAAGGCTTGCAACTAGGAGTGTTTGGGATTTTGGAACACTTAGAACAAATTTAAACCCGAAATGTTTTGCTTCATATACACCTTGTTGTACTCATGGACCAAAGGTGGTTTTATACTTATATATAGTTTGTTTGTTTGTTTGTTTGTTTGTTTGTTTCAAAACAGGGTCTCTCTATGTACTCTTGTCCATCCTGGAACTTGGTATGTAAACCAGGATGGCTTCCAACTCAAGGAGATCCTCCCGAATCACACCCAACCTTCATACCCGAATCTTGACTGTGATTTGTCACACAAGGTCAAGTGTGGAATTTTCCATCTGTGGGTACCAAGTCAGCTTTCAGATTTGAGGCTGGGAGATAATTCAGTTGGTAAAATGTTTGATATACAAGAATGAAGCGCTGAGTTCAATCCCCAGGACCCACATAAAAAAGCTAGGCTTGGTGGTGTGTACCCCTAATCTGAACTTTGGGGACCTGGTGACAGGTGCATTCCTGGGACTTGAGGACCAGCCAGCCTGTCCTACTTCGTGAGTTCCAGGCCAGTGAGAAACTGTGTCAAAACATGAGGTGGAGGCTGGAGAGACAGCTCAGTGGTTAAGAGCACTTGCTGCTCTTACAGAGGACCCAAGTTCTATTTCCAGCACCCATACTGGGCAGCTCACAACCACCTCTACTCCAGCTCCAAGGGTTCCAACACTTTCTTCTTACTTCCCCAGGCACCTACACTCATGCGCACATACCCATACAGATACATGTAATTAAAAATAAACAAATCAGGGCCAGGGGTGGTGACACACGCCTTTAATCCCAGCACCTGGGAGGCAGAGGCAGGCGGATCTCTGTGAGTTCGAGGCCAGCCTGGGCTATAGAGCGAGTTCCAGGACAGCCAAGGCTACACAAAGAAACTCAGTCTTGAAAAAACAACAACAAAAAAAAAAAAAAAAAAAAAAACAGATGGACTACAGGTGAGGAACAATTCAAAACTGGCCTCTGGCTTCCACACTCATGGACACAAACATGTATCCAAACCACAAAAGCATACATTACTGCACACATACAAATACACGAAGTATTGATTTTGCATTTTGGAGCAGGGATATTCACCCATGCTTGAAGGACAACACGGGACTGAGCAACAGAAGAGGAACTGTGAGCCTTCCTTAGTAAGATACCCAAAAGTCACGGTGTACATCACAAGCCCAATGGCTGGGCTGCAGGGAGAGGAAATTTCAAAGACGTGAGCACAGGGACAGGGTCTTCTCAGGAAATGAGCAAGCGAGTTGATCTGAAAGGGTGCCTTAGTTAGGACTAATATTGCTGTAATGAAACACCATGACCAAAAGCAACCTGGGGAGGAAAGGCGTTATTTCACCCACAGTTCCATCGGACAGCTCATCATCAAATGCATTGAGGGCAGAAACTCAAGCAGGGCAGGAACCTGGAGGCAGGCGCTGATGCAGAGGCCATTCAGGAATGCTGCTTACTGGCTTGCTCTCCATGGGTTGTTCAGACTGCTAAGAGCTCCCAGGACCACCAGCCCAGAGGTAACCCCACCCACAATGGGTTCGGCCTCCCCCATCAATCGATAATTAAGAAAATGCCTTACAGGCTTACCTATAGCCCGATCTTATGGAAGTATTGTCTCAATTGAGGCTCCCTCCTCTCTGATGACTCTAGCTTGTGTCAGGTTGACAGAAAACTAGCCAGCACAAAGGGACAGTCAGATTAGACTGAATAGTTGAAAAGATTCCTATGTCCCAAAGGCTTCCCTTGGAGAACAGGGAAAGAATGTAGTGACTGGCTATAAAGAGTAATCGGCTTGTTCAGTAAGGGCAGCAGAAGACAGTTCTCAGGAACAGCAAGCAGCATGGTGTGACTTCAAACACGAGAGTCACCTAGGCAGAGCCCTGTCCATTACCACCTACTCACCCAGCCATCCCATCGTTCCCAGAAGCCCAAGGCCCACTCTGCAGAACATGATTGGCTTTTAATTAGGAAGTGGGCTTGGGGCTAGAAAGATGTCCAGTGTGCTGCTCTTACAGAGGACCAAAGCTTGGTTCCCACCACCCATGATGGTTGCTCACTTCCACCTGTAAGTCCAGCTCTAAGTCACCGTCAGGCTGTGAGTGCAGAGTATATATGAAACAAATGAATTAGGGGTTTGGACTTGTCCTGAGTATTCCAGAACCCCAAACACGCCTGGTCCCAAGCAGTTCAGATCAACAACACTCATACTAAGCGGAAACTGTGAGAACTGTTGCCTAGTGATGCAGTGTGAGGTACATGGAAGACATCAGAGATATCCAATGCCCATTGGTGGCCTCCATGAGCACCTGTACACACACATACACATACACGCACATGCGCGTGCACACGTGTAAACACACACACACACTTAAATAAAATAATATTTTAAAAAATAAGAAAATGGACTAAGCTTGCTCACTACTCTACTTTTTTGCCAGGATTTTTAAAAGAACTAAAAGAACCCAAGCAATAACAATTACATCATGTTTCCCAACTAGGGTGACTGCCCCCTCCCTAGGGCACATTCAGTAAAGTCTGGAGACACTCTCTGTGCTCATAGCTGGGGAAAGAGGGTAAGAATGGTATCTAGAAGGGGGATTCTACATCCCATAATGCCAGGACAGCCCCTCCCCAACTCCAACCAAGGATTATCTACTACCAAATGTCAGTGATGCTGAGGGATAGAGCCCCTGGGCCACATGAAAAGGACAAAAATGTGAGAAGACCTGAAGCAGCCAGCATGCTCAGGCTGAGCAGCAGGGCAGTCACCAGCAGGGTACCAAGACCTGCCTCAGAGCGGGAGAGAAAGAGCCAGGCCAGGCCCCACACCAGCAGCCTGGCCAAGGTGAGCCCGGCCAAGTTCTACATGCATGTCACCCCAACATCCCTGCTCACTGCCTCTTCCTGTCATATTCAAGGCCCATATCTCCCAAGTCATTCAGAATGGAGCAAGGCCTGGGAGCATGGTTAAGGAGGATAAAGGAGAAAACCTCCCCAAGTAGGCAGTTAGTTCAAATAGTCCCTATGGACAGAGACAGTGTAGCAGTATCATGTAAAGACCGGAAACCCCCATGCAGACACTGACTCAGCACGAGCACTCTGCATCCAAGGCCAGCCTGGGCTACTTCACCCTGTACCAACAAAAACACTCATGCTGATTAACTCAGGGTCCCCTCAACACTTCCAATTCCATACAACGTTTCCTCTTAGTTCCACCTTAGAAGCAGCCAGTATTCACCCTATCACTTCCCACCCAAGGAAGGGCAAGACCCCCAAAAGCCGGGCTTACTCAACCCTGGGTGGGAAGCTATAAATGTTGACGGTCAGAGTGGCCTGTTAGAAATGCCGATTTAGCAGCTTGGGTGGGGTAAAAACAAGTCACAATTTGAACAAACCCACAAAGTGACTGGGTGAGAAGCTTCCAGGCCACACTTGGCCCAGCAGCGTTGGAATCTCAGCCTCTGGGGAGCAGCCACTGTGGTTCAGCTCTATCCCCAACCCTCACTACAAGCAGGGCTGCCCAAAGAACATTTGCTGATGTGAGAGAGAGAGAGAGAGAGAGAGAGAGAGAGAGAGAGAGAGAGAGAGAGAGAGAGAGAGAGAGAGAGAACCTTTTAAAACAAGGCCAAACAGTAAAAAGACAGCAATGGCATGAACAGCTACCTACCAACAAGTCCCCAAGGGCAGGACTAGGGCTTAGCTTAGGCAAATTTCTACATCTAAGTGCCCGGTATCAGATAAAGAAACTTACAGCTGTCCAAGCTGAGGTGTATCCAGGTCTAAAAAGCTCTTGGATTCCCCTCCCCTAGCCAGTCAAAGTTTGAACATTCTGTCCCAATCAGATCCAGGGTACCTGGCCTCCAGGAGAGGGAAGGGGAGGGGGGGAGCCTCTATGCTTGTCTATAGGAATCTGCAAGTGGGGAGAGGAGATAGGTGATGAGTGGCAGATCGGATCTGCTGTCCTCTAAGCTACTTAGGTTTTTGTTTGTTTGTTTTGCTTTAAATTTTATTTTATTTACATGTGTAGGTGTTTTGCTTGCATGTGTGTTTATGCATGACTTACATATCAGGTGACCACAAAGGCCACAAGAGGGTCTTGGATCCCCTGAAATTGGAGTTACAGAAGATTGTGAGCCACCATGTGGGTGCTGGGAATCGAGTCTGAGTCTTCTAGAAGAGCAGAGATGCTCTTAACCGTGGAGCCATCTCTCCAGTCCCCACCCCACCCCCTAGTTTTTTGAGACAATGTCTCTCCCTGTGACCTGGGGCTTGATGATTAGGCTGGTTGGGTGGTGTTATAGTTAGGTTTCTATTGCTGTGAAGAGACATCATGGCCAAGGCAACTCTTATAAAGGAAAACATTTAAGTAAGGATGGCTAACAGGTTCAGAGGTTTAGTCCATTATCATCATGGGCGGGAAACACGGTGGCACGCAGGCCGACATGGTGCTGGAGAAGAAGCTGCGAGTTCTACATCTGGACCAGCAGGCAGCAGGAAGAGACTATGAGCTACTAGGCCTGGTTTGAGCTTCGGATACCTCAAAGCCCACCCCCAGTGACACACTTCCTCCAACAAAGCCACACCTCCTAATAGTGCCGCTCCCTGTGGGCCTGGGGGGGGGGGCTACTTTCTTTCAAACCAGCACAGGTAGCAAGCCCTGGGATCCAGCTGTTTCTACTACCCCGCTGCTGGGATTATAAGCATGTAATACTGTGCCCAACTTTCTACCTGGTTCTGAGGATTAATCTCAGGGCCTCACACTTGTCTGGCAAGAACTTTACCCATTAAGCTATTTCTCCCACCACTCCCTGTCCTAAGCTACACCTCCAGATGTCAAGGGCTTCTCCAGGGCCCTCCCTAGGTAGGGCCTCAGAACAACTGCTTCTCCAGAATCAGCCTTCCTGTGTGCAATTCCCAGGAGTACCCCAACCCCAATACATGAACATACACATGCCCATGCACACACTTTCTGAATAAAAAGGGCAATTAAAGTTGGTGCAGTGGTGGCACACATCTTTAATCAAGCACTCAGGAGGCAGAAGCAGGCTGTGAGTTCAAGGCCAGCCTGGTCTACAGTATGAGCTCCAGGATAGCCAGGGCTACACAGAGAAACCCTGTTTAAAAAAAAAAAAAAAAAAAAAAAAAAAAAAGAAGACAACTAAAGAGTCAAGAGGACTTAGAAACTGAAGGCCACAAACAAGAGAGTGGTGATATTAGCAGCTCTAATACAAGCCTGAACAAAAACTCGATATACAAGGGGCAATGGTAAGATCTCCCTACGGACAATGAGGGCCGGCTAAACTGAAGACTACTACTGAAAACACACAATGGAAAAGCAAAAGGGTCCTATAGAGCTGGTAGACTGAGATCTGGCCCCGGGTATATCAGCAAAACCCAGTGACCTCTCCTTATGCAAAGGCCCTTCACTTCAGTAACACAATAAATTGCCAAACAGAGACAATACCAAATCAGGAAGACACACAAGCCCCAAGACTGCACTAACAGCTTGAGACCGTGAACAGAATGCTTGGCTCCCCCAGTGTCTTAAGTGGATTCCATTGCTGGGATAAATACCATGACCCAAAGCAACCTGAGTTAGCTGGCTTACACTTACACAAGTAAGGGCAGGAGGAACTCACGGCAGGACCTGAAGCAGAGACCATGGAGGAGTGCTGTCTACTGGCTTGCTCCCTATGGCTTACTCATCCTGTTTTCTAAACACGACTCAGGACCACTGGCCAAGGGCAGCACTGCCCACGGTGGGCTCAGCCCTCTCCCATCAATCAGCAATCCAGAAAAAGCCCCCCAGAGGCAGCCCACTGGCCAATCTGATGGAAGCATTTTCTCACCTGAGGTTCCCTCATCCCAGATGACTCTAGTTGTCCCTTGTGTCAAGTTGACAAAAAAACAAAAAACAAACAAAAAAAAGGAAAACAACAAAGAAAAAAAAAAACAACTACCCAACCCTAGTTTTGGAACACAACTTTATAGGAGTTTAACCCCTGGTTGGTCATGCTGCGGTGGTTCTGCACTGTGACTGGATCCCAGAGAAATCAGCACCCCTTACTGTGCCTATGAATGAGGTCAAAGGGCTCCTTGAGGAAAGAGTTTCCCAGTAGCCCTGGGGATGCACTTTGCAGGCAGAGCTCAGAGACTCTGTGGGGAGGTCACAGTTGATCCTGGGACTATCATCCTCACCTGTGGTCCAGTCTCGCCTGGAGAACTTTGAAGAAAACAAGACAAGGCCCGAGCAGATGCCCTTAGATAAAATGTCTCTCAGGCGGAGCTGGGCAAGGGTGTGGTTTGAAAGCCCCCACACTGGATCCCACAAAATGGATAACACTTTGCTGTAAGATGTAAGATTCCTTGGGCCAGCAAGATTACTCAGCAGAAAAGGCTTCTAGGGATGACCCGAGTTCTGCCCCGGGAAGGCACATGGCTTAAGGAGAATTAACTCTTGCAAGTTATCCTCTGACCTCCACAGGTACACTGTTGGAGGCAAGCGCCCACACGCGGAATAAATAAGTAAGCGTCATCTTGGGAGTTTTAAAGATTGCCTTGTGTGCAGTAACTTCAAGGGTTCGATGCCTAGTTCAGAACGAGAACCTGTTTCTTCCTCCTTCCTACCTTTGTGAGGAGGAGCTCTTTCGGGGTTGAGGTTTGTTTTTAATTACATCCCTTTTGTGCTCAGAGTCACCTCTAGCCAGACTGACCTCTTGAAGTTAATGTTAAGCCAGCTACAGCGTCAACTAAAAGTTTAAAGCTGTGATTTATCCAGGAGCGGGGAGGGGAAGGCTACAACTCACTGGAGAAGAAGCCTGGGTTTCAGAAGGGTACCTGGAAGACACCTCCACTTCACACCCTGCAAGGCTCATAAGAAAATTCCAGGCCGGAAGTTTCCTGCAGGTGACAGGTCTCAGGTCCAGACTCCTGAGCTGGCTGACCGGACCCTTCCCACACAAGGTTCCCCGTACCAAGACAGTTGACAAGAGTGCGGCCTCTGGGTAACACCTACAAGGCAGGAAATCTATTTCTGCTCCAGCGTCTGTTTGTCCAGCCCCAGGCATCGGCATGAATAGACACTTTTTAACTATCCTCTTTCCATTCAAAGTCAAAGTAAATTCTATCTCAACTTTTAATTTGTTTCCTTTGGAAGCATTTGTTGAAAGCAAGAGTAACTGTTCAGACAATAGTTGCTCTGTTTGCACCACGCTACTGAAACGCCCTTTCGGAGAAAACAAACTTCTTCATGATCCTAGAATTCCAAGAAGCCTGCATGGGAAACACCCGCACTCAGCCCTGCCACTTCCGCAGCAAAGACCTGTTTCCCTCACAGCCCTAGGGCACTGCTTCCCTTTTAACTATGCGATCCGGCCATGTCTTCCACTCCTCACAGAACAGGGCCCTCACAAGCATCCTTGAGAGAGATCACTCTGAAATGCCTCAACTCACAAACCCAAGTCTATTTCTGACACAGATGAGTCTGAGGTGAGCTGGATGGACCTAGCTCTTGGTCCATCCTGGCTATGGACCTCGGGTTGTGGTGAATTATTACTGAGCACTAATGGGAACCTAACTTTACCCCATCCTCAGCAGTGTTACCAGAACAACTCATTAGCCCACCGTGAAACCATCTGGGAAACAACCCAATAGAATGCACATCCACACAGCTTCCGCTGCCAAGTCCTGTAACCGGCTGCTCTGGTGTACCAAGTGCCCTGCATACCACACCAGTGCCTCCCACTACTCACAGTTGATGGGTGGGGACAGAGTTGCAGAATCTGTGCTTTCAGTAAGTTCCTGGGGTCCCTTGGAGGTATGTGCCGAACAGAATCCCTGAGCCACCCACTAGACAAGACGCTGGCTTCTTACTGGTCTGAGTGACATGGCAAAATCCAGCTTCTCAAACCCATTTCCCCCAGGAACACTGATATTCCACCACTGAAATCAAAACACGTGCACTGTTTTCATGTCAGTTTCCACCTCTAACACCTAGGATTGCCTGCTTCCACTCTAAAGCCATCCTCTGAGGTCATGGGGGGCTTGGTTCTAGAAGCCCCCCCCAGGAGATACCAGCATCTGCAGAGGATCAGATTTCATATATAAAATAGCATTGTGTTTACAGAGCCCCTACATTCATTCCCTCATATGCTCTCATCAACCTAGATTACTTATTAATATTTTATACAATGTAAATTATATGTAAATAGTTAACAGTTGTTACACCCCATGGTTTAGGGGAAATGGACATAGAACAGACGACAATGTTTTTCAATACCACCATCACCCCCACCACCCTCACAGAGTCTCACATAGCCCAGGCAGGCCTTGAACTCCTGGTCCTCCTGCCTCTAGACCTCCCAAGTGCTGGGATTATAGGTGTGCACCACCACGCCTGTTGTTATTGTTTCATGCCATGTGTCTGTTTGGGCCAGGGTTTCTCCGTGTAGCCTTAGCTATCCTGAAACCTGCTCTATAGACCAGGCTGGCCTCGAACTCACAGAGATCCGCCTGCTTCTGCCTCCCAAAGGCTGAGGTTAAAAGCGTGTGCTATCACACTACTGGCCCATACCTAAATACTTCTGATCTGCGATCAGTTGCACTTTCAAGGCTACAGAACTCTCAGAACACACGGGACCAGCTAATCTAAGGTGACTTAATTTCTCAGCAAAAGATACATAGTTGTGCAAATACTTCACGTGACTGAGGAGAAATAATGGTCTGACGGACACAACCAACAGTACTTGGAAAGACACAAAAAACTCGCCCACAAGGCCTCAGCCTGGAGTCCAGCCCCCTGAGGCAGTCTCCCTTAACCAAGGCCCCTAAATGCTCTTACCAGTTAACAGCCTGCCTTTGGGACCATCAGTGAAATGAAGGGCTTACTTCCAACACAGTGCAGGAAAACAAAACACATGAGAATACACACGAAGCCATTGTTAACCAATTCAGCACGCAGTCTATTGCTAAACTATGTGGTTTTGAGAAAAATTCAGATTGTTTGCATACATAACCTGGCATTTAATCACAGAAATGGTCACATCCTCCAGGCTCCCACATGGGAACCTTCAGATCCCCTACTCAAGCTAAAAGAAAAAATCACTATCAGGTTCTGCTGTTCCTAGGCATTGTTGCTGTTGAGTCACATGTAGCCCTGGCTAGCCCCCAACTCCCTATGTAGCCAAGGATGACCTTCAACTTCTGATCTTCCTGCCTCCCCTCCTGAGTGATAGGATTATAAACACGCATCATCATACCCTGTTGATATGACACTAGGATTCCAACTCAGGGCTTCACACACACTAGACAAGCACTCTACCAAATGAGCTGGCCACCACCAGCCCCTACACTTTAACGTTTAAAACCTAATACACACCTCCAGCTGTGGGCCTAGTCCTTGTTTCCCAACTTGAAAACAAACACAGTCACTTCCAGGACAGAGGTCTCCATTGTCCTATGCACCCTGAGGACTCTTTAGCTGGTGCCTGAAGCTAAGAAAAACACAGCCTGGTATAGCGTCCCCAATAACAGGGATACTGACTGGCTTGGTTGTTGGTTTTTTTTTTTTTTTTGTTGTTGTTGTTGTTTTTCTTCCCTGATCTTTAGCCCTATGCACAAAGGTAGACTAGCAGTTTAAAATATTCTATTTAAAAAAAAAAAAAAAACACTTCACTATGTTGGCTTTAAAGGGAAGAGGGGTCAGGCCAGTACATCTGGATCCAATCACTGGAGTTTTACATTCTTAGCATCTTCCATCCCAGACAGAAGGCGGAAGAGTCCTAGCGCCTGCACACGGGACTAATTACCATCTCTGGATCCTGATCCGACTTGTCCCTAATTTGAAATGTGACCTTGAGCAGAGCCTGACCTCACCAGAGCTCAGTTTTCTAAGCATATTCCAGACCAGGATGCCAGGGCTAACCAGTAACATGATTCAAGTGTTGATGAATTTATAATGGACTTCCCATTTCCACTTGATTGTATCTGCAGAGACTCCATTCTCCTGAGGAGGCACTCTCCAGCACTCTGGCTCCCTTTCCTCTTCCTCCCTGTCCTCTTCCAAGCCTGACTGTCTCTCCACTTGCCTAGCTCAGCTGAGAAAAGTTCCCTCAGGAGAGCTTCCCAAATTGGCACTGAGCTCCACCGACTAATGTCCCGCACAGCAGGCCTCTAGTTCCTCAATACACTTGTAATTGTCTTTTCGGAAAAGTGCATGGATGCTTATTTGGTGCCATTTGGCAAGCATCTCCCAGGATAATTCCTCTGACATGGTGCTTGGAGAAGGGGGATTTAAAAGTCCAGAGAAGCATTAGAAAAATGGTACTCTGTCTAAGCCTGTCCTTGGATAGGAATAAGAAAGCCCACCAGTGACAGGATGCAAAGCCCCGCAGGTCCCCTGAAACCCAAGCTAGCTGACTTTTACATTAGATCCAAGCCTTTTTTCCCTCCCAGGAACAGCAAGAAGGCGTCAGAACAGCCAATGGACAGCCAGGAAGGCAGCACACTTGGTGCGGGGGTGCAGCCATGCAAAGGCTCCCTTATCCCCAGGCACCATCTTTCAGGTGCAGCCCAGCAGGAAGGCAGTGAGACAGAGATAGAGACTGGAGGCAGAGATACAGATGGAGGTGATGAGGATGGAGGTGATGAGGATGGAGGTGATGAGGATGGAGATGGGGGAGCGAGGGGATAGATATGGGGGAGGGATGAAAATGGGGGGTGGGGATGGAGGTGAGAATGGGATGGGATGGAGGTGATGGAGTTAAGATGGGGGTGGGAGGGGAGGGATGAAGATGAGGATAGAGAGGGGAGGGGATGGAGACAGGGATGGGGAAGGGGGTGAGGACAGGAATGTCGAGGATGGAGATGGACCCGGGGAAGGGGAAGGGAGGGAGATGAAGGTGTGAATAGAGATGGGATGGAAATGGGGATGAGATGGGGATGGAGATGAGAACAGGGAGAGAGCTTAAGAGTCAAGGCCCACAGGGGCAGGAGTGAACAGAACAGAAACCCGGGTCTAAACCCCCAGCCTCTCATCTCTTGCAGATGTTCATAAGGGGTCGTCAAGGATACCACCTCCCTCCCCATGTCCTAGTGTGAAATGCTGACAGATGTCCCTGCCTTCCAGGCACACTTCCCCTAGGCTACTGTGACCACAAGTTCACCTCAGCTTCTGATTACATGGGGAGTCCCGCAGCTGTAGATAAGGGTGGAACCCGAATTCCTAACACTAAGGTCCCCGGGTGGTGCTGATGTTACCAGAACATTGGTTAACCCTGAAGAGCAAGGACAGAAGCTCCTAATCCAACCCTAGTGAGAATCACATGGAGGACGCATTAAGTACACCAAGACAAGCCTGAAGAGTAATAAGGAATGTGACAGTACCAGCTCGAGTTATACAAGCAGACAAGTTTAAGCACCTTCAGCTGGTCCCTTCCCATCCCTATTTAAAGGTCCCTCACTAGAGGGGCCAGTGCCTGCCTTCCATTTTTTCATTTAAGTTAACTAGGGTTTTATCTTTTTTTTTTTCTTGGACAGTCTCATGTAGCCCAGGCTGCCCTCAAACTGAATATATACCCGGAGATGACTTCGAACTCCTGCTTCCACCAGAGTGCAGGAACTACAAATATGTGCCACCACGCCTATGTGATGCTAGAGCTGGAACCCAGAGCTTCTGTGTGTAGGCAAGCACTCTACCAACTGAGCTACAACTCCAGCCCCTCTTCAATTAACTTAAATGCTAATTAATCCCTTTCTTCTTGGAGGCCCCACAGAGCAGATTAGAAAGATGAACTAATTTCCATGTTACCGGCTCCTGGCACCCTTGGGAAATAATCCTTTGTCAGGACCTGGAGAAGGTCTGTTCAATAACACAATATCGGATGACCCGAGACTGTAACTGAGCACTGGGGCTGGAAAGCTCACCTCCAACCTCAACCTCCTCAACCAATGAGCCATGCCAACTAGCACAGCCCTCGAATACACCTCGATGTTCTTAACATGGCCCAAAACAGAGGAGAGAAAAGACACCAAACTCCTGTCCTGTGACTGGCTGGGGCACAAACAAAACCATACATTAACTTGCTCACTCTACAGAATTATAGATAATTAGCATCTGCTCAGAAGTATGCATGGTGTGGCTTCTATTCCCTTCTTGGAACCACTATATAACTGAGGCATGATGGATGCATTGTACTGATGAGCACACACTGAGGGTTACAGCAAGCAGGTGACATGCCCAAGGTCACAGTATAAATGGTGGCCACTATGTGGTAGGCCATGCGTTGACCCATGTGCTGCCCCTTTGCAACATGTATCACTCTTTGGGTTATCTTACCATCACTGCGCACGTGGGACTTAAGAAACCCCTGAGGACAGAGCGCGCGTCTGTTTTCTTTCAGCCTGCACCCCCCAGGCATTCAGTAGACACCCAGAAAGAGCTTTGCCAAGTTCATGAGAGACTCCAACGTCTGGGCTGTCTTTAAAATCCATAACAGCCATACAGGTGAACCACTGCTGGAGACAATCATACTTAGAAAAATAGAAACCTATTAAGATAAGAGTTGGAGAATGTGCAAAGAAAGGCACTGGGGGGGGGGGGGGATCAGAGACCTAGAGGACATTTCCTGAGCCCTGCTATTTCAGTCACCCAAACCATCGACGTGATAACATATTCCATCCTCAGGACCTCTGAGAACTCCCATGATGTTCCAGATGTGAGACTATGAAGAAAGGGACTAAGCCCAGGGATGAGAGGCTAAGTGCAACTCTCAGTAGCCCCTGGTCTGGGCTGGCGAGGAAAAGACATGCAACACCATTTTCAAACCAGTGTAAAACAGAAACTCTCGAGATAGAGGTAGGCAGGACATGGCTTCACAGATGCAATCCTGATTTTTGATAACTAATTTACAAAAAAAAAAAAAAAAAAAAAAAAGCACAGCTAAAGAGACAAGTTCCCTTGATACATTGTATGTAGTAAAGATGTACTTATACATGGAGCTTAACAGTTAAGAGCAATGCACTGACTGCTCTTGCAAAGGACATGAGTTCAGTTCCCAGCACCTGCATCAGGTAGACCACAACCACCTGTAACTCCAGCTCCAGAGAGATCTTATGCCAGAGATGGATACTCACACACATGTGTGCAGACACACACACACAATTAAAAATAAACCTTCTTTTAAGAAACAAAAAAGAATACAGCTACATACAGTAAAATTCATTCTTTACAGGAACACAGTTCAATAGCTGTGACAAACACATAGACAGTCTGCTCCAGCTTTTTGAGTATTTAGCTCTAACTTTCCAAGAATGCATTATATAAAGTAATGTGGAGCTGAAGAGATGGTCAGCCATTAAAGGCTAGGCTCACAACCATGAAATAATGTGGTGTACATAACCCAAAAACACAAAATTAATATTGGCTCCCCTTCTAAAGCTGAAAGTCTCCATTCAGCCAAGAGAAAAAAGACAGAATTGAACAAAAAAAAAATCTTGTCTCCAGGGGCAGGAAATCAATTCACACAACATCTGCAAGGCATGGATCTCAAAATACCAAGATCTAGTGTACCGGTTAATGCAACTGAATCTCCTGCACCAGGAGACAGGGTCCCTCCTCCCACCCTCCCCCTCCCATATGTAACCATTTACCAATTGCTCAATTTAATATGCACACTGAGCTCAAGGATGCAGACATATATCTATCACAGGCCATTCCTAACCACCTGTGCAAGCTTAAAACCACAAGACCTCCTTAAATTATCTCCAGAAATCTTTACTATCATTCACAGACGGTGCCAGTAGACCAAAGGACTTTACCTGCTCAAAGAACCTAGCTTTTTAAGGTTGATTTTAAATGAATTGCAGGACTTATATAAAAAATGGGAGAGTGATTGATTATTCAAAGAAAAATCAGAAAGACATTACATTTCTGACTGAAGAATAAAGCCCTAGCATCTTCAAATGAGACAACAAAATCCCAAACCAGAAAATGGTTAGAAATGTCACTAAAATACAGGGTAAGGTTTATAACTAGAGTGGGAGTGGGGGGAGGGGTAGGCAGTGTACAGAGGTGACTTCCAAATGCTAGTTTTATGACACTCAAATTTCAGAAGACCTGAGATGATCTTGATAATAAGAACTACAAATTCTCAGGTCTCAAAAAAAGCTATTAAGTGAGATCCTTTGAGGAGGGGAGCTACAGTGCTTACCCCATACTCTGAAGTCCTTCCAATGATGGTTATGCCAGGACCACACTCAGAGCTAAGACCTGATGGATCTAAGAGTGACAGAATCACTCCAGATGCAGAGTGATTGTCTAATGTTCATAGAGCCCTAGGTCCCATACCCAGGGACACACACACTGGGTGTGGTGACTCATGTCTAAAATCTCCGCACTCAGAAGGTGGAAACACGAGGATGATAGACAAAAGCTCAAAGTCATTCTTCCATATACAGTGACTTTCAAGGCAGCCAAGGATTCATGAGACTCTGTTTCGAAGCAGGGGGTTGGGGAGAGAAAAGAGAGGGAGAGAGAAAAGAGAGAGTATGTGTGTGAGAGAGAGGAGAAAGAGTGTAAGGGAGGGAGAGAGAGAGAGGAGAGAGGGGAGGGAGGGAGGGGGGAGGGAGGGAGGGGAGAGGGGGAGAGAGGGAGAGAGAGAGAGAGAGAGAGAGAGAGAGAGAGAGAGAGAGAGAGAGAGAGAGAGAGAGAGAGAGATGCACTGAATAGCCTAAGCACTGGTCCTGAACATGGCTTCTAACTTACAGGCTAATAGCAAAACTGAGAAATGTTTCCATTCTTCAAGGAGATTGGTACTGACAAGGATTGGTAATACTGACAGGGAGCCACATAGGGACAATACTTTACAACTGGGGCTGGTCAGCTCTACATCTAGCTCCTGATCCAGCCGCTCAGAATTCAAGTCTTACCTCAGCAGTGCTGCTAGAAAACCTTTAAGAGCCCAGTTGGCCACATTTAAATGTCTTTCTGCAGGTGATTCTGCAGCACCCATAAGTTTAAGCACATTTTCATTAATACATTTATACTCTATAACAGTAAAGACACTGAATTCCCACAAAACTTTAAACTATTAAATTATACTTTATTATAATTTATTGTTAATATTAACATAATTTATTTTATATTATTTATATATATATATATATAAAATGAATGAATGGGGGGTGTGATGTGCACCTGAGGGCAGAGGCCAGAAAAGGGTCGTTATAGTCCCTGCAGTTGGAATTACAGGCAGCTGTGAGCCATCTGATGTGGGCGCTGGGAATCGAACCCAGGTCTTCTGCAACAGAAGTACTCAATCTTATCCAGAGGGCTCTCTCTCCAGCCCCTCATCACAACATTTCTTGCTCCATCATCCTGAATGAAGGTTGTATTTTTTTTTTTTTTTTTTTGGCCTTAGTAAAGGGCGCAGCATTTATTTGATTGAACCATCTCAATTTACTTCCACACTGGAGTGTGATGTGCACCTATATGATAAAAAAACGAGAACAAGCTTTGTTTTCCACTTACTGAGCCCATAATTTTCATTAGCACAAACTGAGCAGCCAAAGGCCCTGCCCACAGAATACAAACAAGAGAGCCACATACAGGGCAGAGCAAGGACCAAGGATATGGCTGAGTCGGTAGAGCACTTGCCCAGTATGCTGGGCTCCACCCCAGCACCACATGAAAGCTGTTATAACTCACTCCTGTAATCCCAGCCCTTGGAAGTGGTGGCAGGAGGATCAGAAGAAGTTCAAGGTCATCCTCAGCTACACAGAGAGAGTCCCAGTCCAGCCTGGGCTACATGAGACTGTGTCTTACAACAGAACAGCAGCAGCTTGGCTTCCACACAAAGTTCTCTCCCTTCCAATGACAGTCAGTCTCTCTCTCTCTCTCTCTCTCTCTCTCTCTCTCTCTCTCTCTCTCTCTCTCTCTCTCTCTCTCTCTGATGCTTCCTGCCGCCTCCCAGGCAAGGCAGTGGGCAAAAAGAGTCCAATGATAACTTGGTGGTGCTTTTCTTCCCTCTGAGGAACAATGTTCAAGGTGGAGTGTATTAGGTCCTCTCTGAGTGCATCCAGCAGTGGCGCACGCTTAATCCACACGGAAGAGAACTCGATTCGAGCCAGCTGGGTACAAGTGAGCAGGAATGCGAAACAAAAAAATCTGAAAGGTATACAGAGTCCTTGGCTGAAAACTCGGCTTGGTTCAGAAGTATCCCACAAGGCTTCCCAAGCCCGAATGAGTTTCCCAGGAGACAATTACTCATGTCAAGGATGGAGACACAGAGGTGTTAGAGGAGACAGTTGTGAGTGGAAAAGACCTGAGTCAGAGTCAAACTCACGCC
The DNA here is from genome assembly GCF_004664715.2 of Peromyscus leucopus. NCBI lineage: Eukaryota > Metazoa > Chordata > Mammalia > Rodentia > Cricetidae > Peromyscus > Peromyscus leucopus. Next base: position 5,057,359 of record NC_051069.1, on the reverse strand, counting down.
ACATTCAACAAAAGGACCTTGCTGTACCTCTGCTTTCTCAAAGTCTGATGAGAACACCTGCCTCCCATGGTTGTCATGGCAACCAGCATGCAAGGTCTTAGTAGATGCAAAGAGACAGGTGCAGGGCAATGGCACCCGTAGGTGCCAAGATTCCACAGTGAAGCACCAGGGCTCTTTAGCCTGAAAAGGGAATTCACCAACAAGCAGTCAGTGGCAGATTCGGATTTTGAAACAGAAGAATGTTTGATCATCTACAGGTTGAACTATGTTCTACGCTTAAAAGAAAGAAAGGAAAAAAAAATACTGAAATCTATCCCCTTGTACCTCAGAAGGTGACCTTATTTAGAAATATGGTTTTCACAGAGATAATCAAGTTAAATAGGATCATTTAGGTGACCCTTAATCCAATATGTCAGGTGTGTTACAAACAGGGGGCCTTTGGAGACAGAAGCAGGAAACAGAATAAGAGCATGAAGGTGTGAGGACAGGGGTACAGGGAGGGCATGGGCTGAGCAGAGGTCTCAATAGAATCTCTACATGGTCCTCAAAAAGAACCAGCCCTTGGTCTTGAACTTCAGGAACTTATCTGTTTTTTACGTTGTTAAGGGTGTGGAATCCTGCTATGAGAGCCGTAGAAACCAATATAACCTGTGAGGGTTAACTCAAAAGAAACATGCCCTATTCCTATTCTCTTTGGGCATTTGGTCACCCCACACTTCGCAGATCCCACAGGGCTTGTTCTAGTACGTCCATCAGATTTGACCATAAAATTCCAAGTAAACGCTGTAAGGTACATCCAAGGGTCGATGGGCAGCAGGGAATAACCCGACAACTGATGTGCAATCTTGGCCCTGTGCCAGCTGTCACTAGACAGGCAAGTCCCAAGAGCCACAAGTTCACCAGCAAGAAGCAGGGACCGACCTCCGGAACCTTCAAATGCCCCTCTGCACAGCTGGCCCACACCTCCTGCTTCTTTTCCAGTCTCAGCAGCACTTGGCCAGCATCTAGTGGTCCACCACCTTGCCCGGGAGCTGGTTAAATCCATCGGAGCATCTCCAACACTCACCTGGCGGCCCTAATCATCAAAGCCCCGAGGAGGCGATTTTCTCCAGCTGAACGAAGCTTTCCCTGTCACCTAAGTAGAACAAAACACACCAGGGAAAGAGGCCAGAAAATTAAATGTCCCCAAAGAAAATAAAAGGCTCTTTCAATATGCATTTAAAGTGGAAGGCTACAGGGCCTTAGTGACCAGCGTGTAGAGGAGCTGGGGAACTGTGGCCCAGGGAGATGGGTGTCCTGCATTCCAGAGGAGCCAAGTCTGTCCTGTGTGCCCTGCAGGGGCCCGTCCAGTCCCCTGGCTGCCCTGACCTCCTCCATCCCTTCTCTGACAGTCTCTCCTAGGAGCCTCCCCTCAGAGACTCAAGGAGGTGAGGTGGGCTGAGTTTAGGAAGGGGCATGCCTTCCTTAGAAGAAGGTCCAAAAGAAGAAAGCTCCTGGCAGTGATCTAAAAAAAGGAATCCCAGCACCAACTCATCAGTGTGTCAGTGTGTGTGTGTGTGTGTGTGTGTGTGTGTGTGTGTGTGTGTGTGTGTGTGTATTTTCCTGGGGGCATGTGAACATCTCTATATAGGCTTATGAGCATGTATGTGCACATATGCACAGAGACCCTGGATGTCAACATCTTTTTTTTTTTTTTTTTTTTTTTTTTTTTTTGAGACATGGCCTGGAACCAGCCAAACAGGCTAGGCTTGACTGGCCAGCAAGCCCTAGGGATCCTCCTGTCTCCATCTCCCCAGTGTTGGGACTACAAGCATTTGCCACTCACTACACTCAGCTTTTAATGTCTAAGCACGCCTTTAATTGCCAGGCGGATCTCTGTGAGTTCAGCCTGGGCTACCACTCAAAGCTACACAGAGAAACCCTGTCTTAAAAAGTTGGTTCTAGGGATCAAACTCGGGTCCTCAGAATTGCAAGAAATAACTTTACCTAATGAATTGTCACCCTAGACTCTTTTCTTTGCAGGGGGAGGGGGCGGGGACAGATAATAAAAATACGCTTCCTTTGAACCAGGCTAATACATCCTACAAACACATCTGCCTTTTGCCTTTTCCATTGGGTGCTAAACCCAAGTGGCTATACCTCAGCTGCCTTGGCTGACATCTTACCACAGGGTAGCTCCTTTGACTCCACATGGAGAGGGCTTGGAATGACGAGTGCTAGGCCAGTTGAAAGCCCTTCAAGGAGAAAATTAAGCCTCTTAAAGTGGCCTGCGTATAATCTCTCAAACCCGGGAATAATCCACACTCTCCTTGGAAGAGCTGCCATGAACGACCTCGGGCCATATTTAGGACTGGCTTCACTCAAATCAAATAGCAGCTAGACACGAGCGCCAAGCCATTCACTGGGCAGCCCTGAGGCAAGGCAAACAGGAGGTGAAGAATTTCTTCACTGAAGCACACTACTAAGCCTGGGTCACCAGGCCGGCAGCAGTGGGGCCACACAGGGAACTATCCCACCCAGACGCAATAACTCACTCCCCCAGGAGCCAGGCTTAGTCGAGGAGGGAGACGGCTGCCCAGGGTCAAGTGGCTCTGGGGATGAGTGAGTCTCAAGAACACTGACTAGGTCAACGACAAACACTTCAGACAAGTCAATTTGTCATCTTCAACCCAGTGTCAGAAGTTACCAAGAAGACTGCTGAAGTGCCCCTCTTCAGAGATAAAAAAATGAGAGAGGCGGCCATTTGTCTCCTCGAACCATCCTTGGCAGGCGCCTCCTGTCACTCAACAAGTATTTAACAAGGGTGTGCTCACCCGTTCAGTACCTGAGCCCCTCATCCCCAGAACGAGACCTCAAACCCCTGCAGCCTGATATAAAATCTGAAAGGGCGGTATTGCTCCTCATCCAGGGCTAACTCTGGAACTAGGAAGAGCCCATCACTCATGCAGACCTATGGGGATCCGGTGGCAGAAGCGGCCTCTGTTCTGGAGCAGGGTGTGTGTGTGTGTGTGTGTGTGTGTGTGTGTGTGTGTGTACATGTGTGGGGAGGCCAGAGATCAGCCTTGTGTGTGTGTGTGTGTGTGTGTGTGTGTGTGTGTATGTGTGTGTGTGTGTATGTGTACATGTGTGGGGAGGCCAGAGATCAGCCTTAGGTGTTGGCGTCATTTCTCAGGAGTCATCCACCTGTTTTGGTTTTTGGGTGTTGTTATTGTTGTTTGTTTGTTTGTTTTAAGACGGGGTTCACTGTCTAACCCTGGATAACCTTGAACGCCACATAAACAAGGCAGGCCTCAAACTCACAGAAATCCACCTGCCTCTGCCTGACCAGTGCTGGGATTGAAGGTGTAATCTACCACATCTACCCTTTCTAACATTTATTTTACTATTTGTTTATGTTTATGTGTCTATATGCCCCCTGTGCATGTGGGGGTAGGGTGCCTTTGAAGGTCAGACTGATGTTAGATTCCCTGGAGCCGGAGTTACAGGCAGTTGTGAGTCACCTACTATAGGTACTGAGACCCAAACCCCAGTCCTCTGAAAGAGCAGCAAGCACAAGCACTCTCAACCACTGAACCATCTCTCCAGCCCCAACAAGTTCTTTTGGGGGACAGGGTCTCTTACTAGACCAGGAGCTTCACGAGTAGGCCAGGCTGGTTGGCCGGGAGACCCAAGGATCCTCCTGTCTCCACCTCCCCAGCATTGGGATCCCAAATACACAGCACCACACCCGACTTCTGCCTGGGAACTGGGGGTGGAACTCCGGGGCCTCAGCTTGTGCAGTGAGCACTTTGCAGACTAGACCACCTCCAAAGCACTTGGGGTTTCTATGCCACAAGATGGATAAGATCTCACACGTGGTATCATGGAGTGTCAAAGTGATATGGATTCCAGAAAGGAAGAGGCCTGAGACAGAAGTAGGAATACCACCAAGACCTCTCAGGAGCAGAGTATTGCAGACTCCTAAATGAAATGTTTCGGGAAACCAAAGTTCCGGCTTCCAGATTAGATCAAACAAGAAAGCTGGAGTCAGAGTAGCCAGGGGCAGATTTACTTGGTGAAGAGAATGTTCCAGAGAGGGGACAATCAGCTGACTGAATTATGTAGGGAGGCTGATGATGCTGAGAGCACACCCCGGACTCAGTCCTCGCATGCTGTTGATGCCTTAAAAAGGTTTCTTTGAGCCCAGTCTGGTGGCGCACAACTTTAAGCCCAGCACTCGGGAGACAGAAGGGCAGATTTCTGAGTTCAAAGCCAGTCCTGCAAGTTCCTGGACAGCAAGAGCTAAAAAGAGAGACACTGTCTCAAAAAGAACAACAGCAACTGGTTCTTTGGATTTTGTTTGTTTGTTTTAAAATTTATTTCTTAATTGTGTATATGTATATAGTAGGCCTGTGCACCTGAGTACAGTTGTCCATGGTGTCCAGATGAGGGTATCTGATGCCCTGAAACTGGAGGTAAGGGTGGGAGGCTATAGGTGCTGGGAACCAAATCTGTTCTCTCTATAAAAGCAGTATATATTTATAGCCACTGAGCTATGTCTCCAGTCCCTTAAGAAATGTTTGCCCTTGCCAGGAGGTGGTGCCACACACCTTTAATCCCAGCACTTAGGAACCAGAGGCAGGTGGATCTCTGTGAGTTCAAAGCCAGCCTGGTCTACAGAGTGAGTTTGAGAACAGCCAGGGAATACACAGTGAGTCCCTGTTTAAAAACTAAAGACAAATGAATGGGGAGGAAAGAGAGTCGGAACATGACAACTCAATAAGGGCTGGAAGGAGAGCTTTGGCCTCGAAGAGCACATTTTGCTTTTAGAAAGGACCTGGGGTCAGTGTCCAGCATCCACATGGTAGATGACAACCACCTGTTGCTGCAGTTCCGGGGAATCCAATGTCCTCTTCTGGCCTCCCCCGGCACACGGCACACAAACAGTGCACAGACATACAGGTAGATAAAACTCTCATACACAGAAAATAAAATAAATATTCTTTAAAGTATTTGCTAAGAAGGGAGAGCAGAGAAATGAGAGGGGAACGGGCTAGGACATGGGGTCAAGGGGCTTCACTTGCTGATGGTGATGCTCTTTGCCTGGGATGAAGAAGCTAGAGCATCCCCAGTGCAGACAACCCCATCAAAGAGGGTCTCTAGAGTCAGTATGGATGGGAAAGGAGAAGGGCTAAGAGAGAATGAGGGGCAGGGCAGATGAGAAATCCTCACCCGTCACTCAGCAGACTCAATTCAGGAAGACAAGGTCAAGACTAGTGCGAAACAGCATCTTAGTGAAAGGAAGCCAAGGCACCAGCTGAGAGCAATTTCAGATGAGAAGCACAGTGGGCCCGGCAGTGTCAAGAGGCCCCTCGGGATTCATGGTCATACATCAAGAGCTTGCCAGTGCAGCTGGCCCTGTGGCTTCTCCACCCAGGCTCATTAGCCAGGGGCTAGGGCGGCAAAAGCAGAGCAGAGGGCAAGTCTAATCAAGGGTGGGTTACTCAGCAAAGTGAGATAAAGGGACGGGGTCGAGGAGGTTGAGGGTATTCAGGAACCTGAAATGAGGACGAGAATAGGGTCTTGTCTCAAAAAAAAAAAAAAAAAGTGACGCTCCCTTTTCTATTTTTATCATATGTGTATGAGTGGGTTTTGTGTGTGTTTTCTGTTTGTTTGTTTGTTTTATGTGTTTTCTGTTTGTTTGTTTGTTTTTGCCATTGTGTATATATATGCATTCCTGGTGCCTGCAGAGGCCAGAAGGAATCAGATCCATTGCAAATGGAATTACATATAGTAAGGAGCTGCCACATGGGTGCTGGGAACAGAACCGGGGTTCTTTGACAGAGCGGCAATCGCTCTCACTTAACCTTTGAGCCCTCTCTCCAGCCCTGACCGAGTCTGCTTCTCTTGTGGGAGCTGCCTGTTCTTCCTGTGTGCATCTTTTGATAGTTCTGTGCTCCATAAACCACTTAATCACACTTATCTCCTCCCACCTTATCTACTAGATAAATACAAAACAAGAGCACTACCCTCCAGGGATATGATGTGTGGGGTGAGGGCAGGTTTGTCTTATCAGAGGAGCAAGATAAACCCCCTGGAGCTTGTACTGCATACGCAAATGGAAGACACAGAGAATTCTGTTTGCTAAAGCCAAAGGCAGGAGAGTAAAAAAGAAACCCAAATGTGTGCGCGTTGCTCTAGGCTCTTAGAACAGGGTGGTAGATAGAATCAGTTGGTAGAAATGGAATTGTTGGTTAAGAACAAAACAAAAGTGTGGGCCTGATGTGGGCTCTGAAAATCCGCTGTGAAATAGGCTGCACATATAACTCAGAGCACACGTGAAGGGCGGCTCTAAGGACCACGGAATCTTGTGCTCAGCTTGCCATATGGCAACGGCCAAGAAGACAAAGATTGCTAAAGTGGTCAGCCTTCAGGAGGAGCCCGGCTCCCCAGGTCTGGTCTTCTTCACTTGTGTTTTACCCTCTAAGACTTCCTTATCTTTTGAGTTTTCCCTGCTTGTTAGGGAAGGAGAAGCAAGAAAGTTTGGAAGAGTTCAACTTTAGGGAAAACACCAACCACTTATCCCCATTATTTGTAATAGTTGTGTTTGGCTTGTGTTTTAGCTCGGCTTGTTACTAAATATAAAAGCAATAGGATTAAAAAGTTCTGAATGGGGTAAATACTGTAATTAAAAAGGCACCAGTTGGGTTTGTTAAGCTATAATTCTAGAATGCTGGCCTCCTTGTTATATTTTTCTTCTTGCCTTTAAACATTTTTTTGTACCTAATAAAAAATTGTTTTGAATGATTTAACTGGTTTTAGTACTTCCTGTTAGTCAAGCACCACCCAAAATCCCCAAGAAAGTATTCTGACTCAAAAGTCCTAGAGCAAGAATGTCACAGATCACAAGTGGCAGACACCATCCGAAGAGCCTGGGCATGCCACATGCACACACACCACCTGTCACATGGCCTGGTAAACTGATAGGCAACTTTCCAATTCACAAAGGCACTTTTCTAACCCTTTTGAAGTTACAAAATCTCAGTGGGGGAAATAAAATCAGCCACTTGGATCAGGCTATGAAGTTACAATAGTAAGAATCAGGCAAAAAACAGAAAAGCCTGGCTAATAATACCTGGTGAAAGAGGCATACAAAATTAAATAAATATCAAGGTAATCCAGTTGAAATTAAATATCAGAGGACTGGAAATAAAGCATCTCTGAGGCTGACTGGTAAAGGGCCCTTGCCACATAGCCTAATGATCTGAATTCAATCCCAGAGAGCCACATGGTAAAAGAGTTGATTCTTCCGACCTCTACACAGGGTACCTTATGGTGTTCCCCCACCCACCCCACACACAAAATATATAGAGAGATAGGTAGCTAGATGTACAAATAAATGTAATTTTTAAAAAATCTTTTTTAAACGCTCTTTTAAATTTTCATTGCATCACGTTTAAAAGCTGTGCAAAAAAAAATATGGTGAGGTTTAAATACACACATAGCCCACACCTGTACTGAATAGCAACTTAAAAGGATCAAGTTTGGAAATTTTCACTTCTCCTTGGAGATAGCCTAAAACACAAAGCCCGAAACTGTGACCCTCACAATCCCATAGCATTTCCTACATAAATGAAAAGGGGTACAAAGGCCCGACGTAGACTGACTGAGAACTGTCCGCGTCTGGAATTCAGGGTACCACCTCTCCTCTAAGCCCGGGAATTTCAATGTAATTTAAGGGGAGGGGGCTTTCAGCAGTTAATTCTCCCAAACATGAGCTATTCTAATTTTAGACAAGTGTCACCTCAGTCTTTTCCACTCTTCTAGTGTTCAAATTAAAAGGGAGGAAAAGAAAAAGCATTTCTTGCACGCACACCACCACCCCTTCTCAAGGCCAAGCGTCACATCCACTCTTCCTCCTCACTTCTGCACAGAGATCTCCATGGTGCGGATCAAAGAAGATACAACCTCTTAAATTGAAAGGGTTAACTTTGACACTGGAGGCACTTAATGAAGCTCCCAGGCGACTGCTGATGTCAGGGGCATATCTCCCTAATGGAAATCTCTGCTCCCCCACCCCACCCCCTACCCCGTTAGGTTCCTGTGGTCCTTCCCGGAATGTCTTCCAGTGATGAAGACCCCAAGAGCTGACATGATATCTCTACTATGACAGTTTCATTAAGACACCAAGGAGAAAAGCTAACACATTCCAGCACTCAGCCAATCACAGGTCAGCAAACACACTCTGCCCTGCCCCTTCACTACAAAGCCAGGGTCACTGTCTATGTACAAAAGCAAAGATTCCCCCACAGGCCCACTTCTAGTAAGTCACCACATCCGGGAGCTAGGACATAGTGAATGTCAATTCCCTCGACCACGGGCTATCAGAATCAAAGTGTCACTTTGAGCACCATAGTGCTCGTAATTACGTGTATTTCGGGGTGCACTTCCCCGGGACACCTCCTACTCCTCTGTCTTTAATTGTGTCTGTCCTCTACAACACCATACACTTCAGCTCACTCTTCTCCCGTTCTCTGGAAAGAATCCGGATTTAGTTTTTCATTAACCTTCCTTCCTTTCCTTTCCTTCCATCTCTGTTCCATCACCAGCAGCAAGAAAACAAGTTTTCCCACGTGTCACCTGAAGCCCCGACTTTGGGAAACGCCCCCCTTTCCTCCTCCAGCCGGTGCCACACAGTGAGAGCCCTGCACGCAGCCGCCGGTTGCTACACCAGTCGCTTCCACAAACCAGGAGACGACAGGAGGCTTCAGGCTGATCCACATAAGCCAGGCCTTTGCCCCATCTACGAACCTAGTCGCTTCCTCTCCAGGCTGGAGTGAGCTCCCGCGCCAGGTGGAACACCCCGCGAGCCGCGATGCTGGGGGAAAAAGAGGTCCTGAAGGAAACGCTCTGTAACGTGCAATGGGGCCGGGGAAGCGGCGGTGCGCACGGCTCCGGCGGAGCGCTGGCGGCGGTGGCCTGGGGAAAAGAGGGGCGTGTGCTCTGCGCCTCGCAGCCCCAAATGCTACGGCTCCGCTGCACCGTGACACCAGCGAGCCGCACGCTTCGGTCCCCTGCGCCTCTCTTCCCCCCCAGACTCAGCCTGGCTCGGCCTGGGCGACACGCTGCAGTCTGCGCGCCCTTGTGGGGACAGCCGCCTCCTAGCTCGCCCGGGCGCGCAAACTTTCCCAGCGACAATCGCTCCGGCCTCCCCCGGGCGCTTCGGAAAGTGGGCGCCCCCTTAGCCTCTCTGAAACCCACTGAAAATATGGCGCCCTCAAACGTCGTTCCTTGGGCCCCGAATTGCCAGTCTCCAGGTCCCTCCCGATCCCCGCCGGCGCGAAATCTCAGCTCCTGGGGGTCGGGAAAGGATACGCGAGGCCGCCGCGCTGGATCCAAACCCTGCCCTCGCTCTCGGCCCCGCGCTTTCCCCGAGCGAGCCGTCGGCGACTAGCAGCTGTCTAGTAGCGAGATGACCAGGGAAAGGGGGAGTCGCGCAACCCGCAGGTCTCAAGAGTGGGGCGCTGGGAAGCTGCCCCGGGTGCCTTTCGCCGAAAGCCGGGGCGGGAGACTTGTTTGCAAAGTGGCGCTGGAAGTCGGGGCAGCCAGTGCTGGAATGAAGCCGCTCTGCCCTCCGCCAACTCTGTCGGCGCCAGGGCCCTGACCGGGGTCTAGGGGACCCCTCAGTGCAGACCGGGCCGCTTTTCCGACCCCGTTACAGGAAACCCGAGGAGGGAGCCCAGGAGGGGACCAGCTACCTAGGGCTAGCGATCAGCTCTCCGGCTCCAGCTGAAAGACTATTTGCAAAGCCCGGCACCCGGGCTGAGTGCGGCGAAACCTACATGTGCAATAGACAGGTGCATTCGTTGCAATTTATTTTTCTTTTCTTGAAAAAAAAAAAACCCCTCTTAGGAAAAAAAATCTAGAAGCTTGACAGGGTTTTTCTACATTGACATCACTTACGAGATGCAAACCCGAGAAGAAAACCACCCACATATTCCTTCTGGAGAGGGGAGGGAAAAGGCACTGGAAATCCCTGCAGCGCGCATGCAGGATGGAGAGCAGGGTAGCGCCACGCGCCGCGCCTTACCGCGGGGATGCAGCTACTGTCTCATTGCAGAGCGCCAGCCCCCGAGTGCAGCCGGCTCCGCTCCCGCTGCGCCGCCGCCGCCGCCGCCGCTGGCTCCGGGCGCGGAACCGGAGCCGAGGGCGAGCGCGAGCGCACGGCCCGCGAGCGCCGGGAGGGCAGGAAGCGCGTCATCACTGGGGGACGGCGCGGCGGAGCTCGCCACCCGGCTCCTGGGTGTCCGCACCCCGGGCGCGGGATGGGGGCGCGCGCGAAGCTGTGGTGGAGCCAGGGTGGGAGAGGCGCAAGGGACACCCCCGGCAACTCCAGACACTGGGCTCGGATCTGGAGAGGGATGAGGCGGCATGGGGACCAGGCATCTGCTGGGACAGGGCCTCTGAGTCCTCCGAGCGCCTCTCCCGGACCACCGGCCGGGTCCTGGAGGTTACCAGGTTGGATCCAGCCCCGCGAGTGGCGGGAACCCACAGAAGCCTGCGTCCTTCAGCAGGCAGACACACAAACCCGCTTCCCAGGTCACCTGGATGTAGGGAACGACTCTTCCAGAAAGATGGGTAGCAAAGGGCATGTTGCCTATTGCACTCGTTTTGTTTTTAATTCGAGACAATGTCTCACTATGAAGACCAGGCTGGCCTCAAACTCAAGATAACCTTGCCTGCCTCTGCCTCCCCGAACGCAGGGATTAAAGACCTCTGCCACCACACCCGGCTTTATTTATTTATTTATCTATTTATTTATTTATTCATTTACTTATTTATATCTCCTGTTATCATGCCCTGGAATACATTATGTATCCCCTGTATTAACAGAGCTGGGAAATGCTGGGATGGCAGGGTAAAATGTGAACGTTATCTTAGGTAATAGTGTGAAGGAACAGGAGAACAAATCACAAAAATCTCTTTTCTTTAAAATTATGATGTATAAATGGGGTTGGGGATTTAGCTCAGTGGTAGAGCACTTGCCTAGGAAGCTCAAGGCCCTGGGTTCGGTCCTCAGCTCCGGAGGGGGAAAAAAAAATGACTCCTAAATTTATGATGTATAAAGAGATACAGAAAAGACGGATCAAATAAACTAGCCGAAGTGTTCATCCATGTGTCCCAGTGGCTGGTGAAATTGTAGGTGGTTTTTCTCTTTCTGCTTAGTTCTACTTTTTTTTTTAACTTTTGTAATTTTAAAGATTAGTAAGAAATTGCTTAGTGGGTTTTTCTCCAGCTCAATATAGAGTGGCCAGGATAGATGCCTCTTCCAAGCAGATAGCAAATTTCTTCAGTTCTTCAAATGCAACTGCAGCAACTTTAGAGTCTGTAAGCTTGAAACTGCCATCACTCACCCGAGAGAGAATCAACTTTGTAACTTGAAACTATCTTCAAGGAGTCCATTGGGACCTTGAATAAGCCTAGCCATAATGTGGAAGTCGGCCAGTCTTAGAGGAGAAGTTCTCGACCTATGGGTCTCCACCCCCAAAGGGAGATGACCCTACCACAGGGGTCACAGAGCCATCAGAAAACATGGAGATTTACATTACAATTCACAACCATAGACAAACTACAGTTATGAAGTAGCAACGAAAATAACTTTATGGTTGGGGATCACCACAACATGAGGAACTGCATTAAAGAGTCACGGCATTAGGAAGGTTGAAAATCACTGTTGCAGAGTAAAATATAACTCACACCCTTTGCAGAGAATACACTTTATAAATCAGAAGCCTCAATCAGAAAACAAATTACTGAGCCACTTGAGACAGTCCTAAAAGTTGCAAGGTGGACTTTTCCCAGCTGCATGGATAAACACTCCTATTCCCTGACTCCTTTGGATAGGACATTGAATAGGCTAGCAAACTAGAGGTAGCAAGCTACCTCACAGGACATTCAAAAGCAAATGTTTATTGATTTCAGTAAGAGCCTGGTAAGAAGCTCTGTGGAACATTCCTTTACACTGTGGATATATGTTTCTGTGATTGGTTTAATAAAGAAGCATGCACAGAGAGAAGCATGATGGACATGCTGTACTGAGAAAAGGTACCAAGCCCCATGGCAAAGCATAGATAAAAATATGGGTTAGTTGAAAATGTAAGAGTTAGCTAGTTACAAGCCTGAGCTATTGTCCAAGCATTTATAATTAATAGTAAGTCTCTGTATGGTTACTTGAGAGCGGCTTGTGGGACAAACTTCTACCAACAACGCCCATTGAGTTGATGCTTGCCAAATTGCCCCTTGGTTTACTGGAAATAACAACCATATTTTTGTAGTTTAAGATCCAGGTTTCCATAAGAAGAGAGAATGAGGGTAAACAGGTCACAACCAAAGTCATTTCTCCCCTGTCCTACTTCATAGAGCCCTATAGCTTTCCATCAAACATCTCAAAACCTGGGGCTGGAGAGATGGCTCAGAGGTTAAGAGCACTGACTGTTCTTCCAGAGGCCCTGAGTTCAATTCCCAGCACCCACATGGTGGCTCACAACCATCTGTAATGAGATCTGGCACCCTCTTCTGTGTACATAAAAAACAAAAAACAAAAAAAAAGTCTCAAAACCAGTTAGTTTGTCTTTCCCCAAACCTGGATGTCAAGATTTCTATCATGTAATGCGTTCTTCTCTATGTATATCCACAATTTCCAGCCCCCAGCAGTGAGGTGCTTTTCAACAATATGAGGCAAGCTCAGAGAGCAAGGAGCCCGACTACAACTCTGCCTAAAAGCAGTTTGGCAAATGATGGGTGCTCAATCAATTCTTATTCTGTAAAGCTAGTCCCTTTGTCTACTACCACTACTTTTTTTTTTTTTTTAAAAAAAAGACAGGGTCCTACTATATAGTCCTGGCTGGCCTAGAACTCACTATGTAGAACAAAATGGCATTGAACTCCTGGTCTTCCTGACTCAGCCTCCCGTGTTCTGAGATTCCAGACATGCTCCACTAACCCAGATTAATCCAGTAATTTTGCTCTTTTTAAAATAGCAGACAAGGTCTAAAGAGATGGGTCAGCAGTTAGACACGCATGCAGCTTGTTAGGTCTCAAGGAAACTCTGCAAAGTCTCATTCAGTACCCATGGCTCCTCCTAGCACTTCTCACTCCACCTCCTACCCGAAACTCTCCAGCCCAGAGGTGGACTTTACTTCCCCTAGCTTCACTTTGCTATATAACTCAGTCACTTTGGCTGCACAGCTCTCTTGTCCTCTTGGTGCTCAGCTCCTTTCTTAGTCGGCTCCCGCCAACACACACACACACACACACACACACACACACACACACACACACACACACACACACACACACACACTTCTCTTCATCTCTCACTTTCCCCCTCTTTCTTTCCTGTGATGGCCAGGTCTGTTCTGCTGCTATGTTCAGTCTGGACCCTTTCAGATGCCTCTGTGACCTCCTTCGTATCTACAGTAAAAACTTTCTTCTCAGCCATACCTAGGAGCAGTCAAGTCCTCATTTTCCTTAACTGTTCTTGCAGAGGACGATAGTTCATTGCCAGCACCCATATCAGGTAGCTGGCAACTGCCTATAATTCCAGTTTCCGGGGGTGATTCAACGCCCTCTTCTAAACTCCAAAGGCACATGTACTCACATGAACACACACACACACACACACACACACACACGCACACGCACACGCACACGCACACACACACACACACACAGAGAGAGAGAGAGAGAGAGAGAGAGAGAGAGAGAGAGAGAGACTTAAAAGATAAAAATAAAAACATTGAAGCAGCAACTGAATCTTCCCTGAAGTACAGGTATGAGAATGTTTATGTGGCACTAACCGGATTGGTGCTATTCCCCAGCCCTCTGCAATCAGTTAAACCCCTTTTCCTAGAGAGAAGCAGCATCGGTCCTAGAATTCTTCACTATAGTTTGGTTTTCAAACTAATTTTTCTGGACACTTCTTGACACAGATCTTCATTTCTATAACAACTATTACTACTTCAAAGCAACCCACAGTTTCTTTGGCAAAACCAACTATCCATGTATTCATATATTGTTCAACAATTTCCCAAATGGAAGTAAAATAGAATCTATCTATGGTAACGTCACTGAATTGAGACAACTCCTGCTGGATCTGAAAAGACAGCTGTTTATGAATTCAAAGTCACCCAAGTTATTTGTAAATTAAAAGTTCCCTGTAGAAAGCTGTCCTGCAAACAACCATGATCTTAATTCCCGGCAGACCAGCAAAACAATAAAATAATTACCTATCAAAGCTTTTCTTCCAGCCGGCAGATGAAAACACGAAGATAAAACTCATTCCATCTGAGAAATGTCTACAGTCTTTATATATGGTCTCACTTTTTTTTTACTGATCAGACCATAGATAACTGAAAGTACATACATTGTTTGTGTATAGAGTATTTGGGGACAGAAATAAAAGACAGTTTTCAGGTCACCTATACTAAATACATCTAACAACAGAAAGAAAAGACTTTTTCCTTGAGTTAGGCCTGCAATGACCTCGTTAGATTTCACTAGGTGCTTAGAGTGAGACCCTAAGAGGTGCTCACCCCACCCTACTCCTAACTGTCCCCTCTTCCCCCACCCCCAGCAGCTCGGTGATCCTTACCCTCCCAGCTTCTGCCCTACTTCTAAAAGAGTCCGGAGTCACCTTCCCTCAGCTCCGTCCATATGGAAGAAGAGAAGTGAAAGTCCACAAAATCATGTGTTCCACTTTGGCTTATAAAACTAAATTTTGTGCCATGTTAAAAATCCTCCTGGCATTCAATGCACCAACAGTTCACAGAACCTCTAAAAATGCTTGTGCTCTTCCTGGAGCAAAGAAGTACAAAGCACACTTTCCTAAAAGCCTCCCATTACTCCGAACCAGTGACGACAGCGATAGCGAGGCTTCTCCCTTGAACTTTCGGATTTTCTAATTCTAAGTTCTCGGAGATAATATTGCCTAATAGTTACCAGAGAGAATGTGAAGTGAGTTGCAATGCAGCACAGGCTTCATAAGTTGTGTTGTTTGAAGGGCAGATATCTGGGAATTTATAAAAACTAATATAGTTTAGATATTTGGCTGAACTGTGGGACCTCTACTGACTCCGGAGTTTTCAGAGTGGAGTATTAGACACGGTTTTAAATTTCTCTCAGAAGAGGAAATTGGTCATATTGGCTTTAGGAAGTTATTATTATAGTACCCAGCTACAGCATGCTTAAGATTGCCTTTTCTCATCTTGTAGTCTATAAAACAGACTGTAGAAAGGTTCTGGAAATGTGTCTGAACAAAACCAGTGTGGTAGCACTTGCCTGTCATCCCAGCACTAGAAAAATGGAAGCAGGAAGATCAGGAGTTCAAGGTCACCCTCAGCTACTTAGCAAGTTCAAGGCCAGCCTGGGATGTATCAAACTGTCTCTCACACACACAAAAGCAACATACTGTCTAGAAGAATACCAATAATTATCATGTCAAATTAAATGTACTTTTAGTCCAAATTGTTAATATAGAGGGGATAGTTTGAGAGATGAGGTGCTTTTCTTTTTATTAATTTCTCAATATCTTTATTTACTTAATTTTGAGACAGAGTTTCACTATGTAGCCTTGGATAGTGTAGATTGATTTTGCTTTGGGCCACCAGCTCACAAAAAAATGACACAGAGACTTCCTATTAATTATGAAAGCTCAGCCTTAGCTTAGGCTTGTTTCTAACTAGCACCTAACTTAAATGAACCCATATTTTTTAATCTACATTCTTCCATGTGCTCTACCTCATCTCCATTTTGCCCATCCTCTTTTCTCTGTGTCTGGCTGGCGACTCCACCTTTCTTCTTCCCGGAGCTCTCTCTGTCCAGAAGTCCCTGCTATATCTCCTGCCTAGCTATTGGCCAGTTACCTTTTCGTTAAACCAATCAAGTGACATATCTTTACACAGTGTAATCAAATATCTCGAAACCGGGGTTGCCTGGAGGTTTCTATATAGGTGTTTATTTGTTTGCTTGTTTGTTTTTAATCCTGGCAAGCCTATAGTGAGACTGAAAGTGGAGGCAGGAGAATCATCTGGAAGATCTTGAGTACACAGCACAGCAGCAGAGAAACAAGACAGAATCTGCCTCAAAAAGAAGAGAAGTGAGAACTGACTCCTGAAAGTTGTTCTCTGACCTCGCCATTTGTGCTATGGCATATGCATTCTCACACACACGCACTCAAAAAAGTAAATAAATAAACTTTAATTTTTAAAATTGTAGATCATTAAACTATTATTATGCATGTAACCTTGATGTCACTTTAGTCATTTGGGATTTTTTTTTTTTTCGAGACAGGGTTTCTCTGCGTAGTTTTGCGCCTTTCCTGGAGCTCACTTGGCAGCCCAGGCTGGCCTCGAACTCACAGAGATCCGCCTGCCTCTGCCTCCCGAGTGCTGGGATTAAAGGCGAGCGCCACCACCGCCCGGCTTCATTTGGGATTTTTAAAATTATCTTATTTTTAATTGTGTGTTTGTCAGTCTGTGGGCATGTGCACATGATAGCAAATGCCTGTAGAGGTCTGATCTGCTGAAACTAACGTTACAGAGGGTTGTGAGCTGCCTGACGTGGTTCCTAGGAGGTCCTCTGCAAGAGCAGTTCGCGCCCTCAACCACAGAGCCATCCTTGCAGCTTCCTGGGTTGATTTGGTTGGTTATTTATGTTTAGACACAGGGCCTCCGTTGTATAGCTCTGGCTGGCCTGGAACTATCTATATAGACTGGGTGGCCTGGAATTTTCTATATAGACCAGTCTGGTCTTGGACTTACAGAGATGTCATGGCTTCTGCCTCTGGTCTGGTGGGATTGAAGGTATATAGCACTACACCTCTCTCTCTCTCTCTCTTCTCTCTCTCTCTCTCTCTCTCTCTCTCTCTCTCTCTCCCTCTCTCCTGCTCTCTCTATTATTAACAATATTAATATTAACAATACAAAGATATTGTGGTTCAGACTTTTAAACTTAAAAATAATAAAAGTGATTTTTATAATTCTGGCATCAGAAGACTGAGGCAGGTAGAGTTCTATGAATGAGAGACAAGCCTGGTGTTTAAAGATCAGATCAACTTCATTTTAAAGTAAGTTATTTATTGTTATGTAGGAAATATCCTTCAAGGCCTACCTTTAATGTAATGGATTTATCATAAACAAAATAAGACTAAGAAGGTTAGATCACCTAGATACTTTCAATACAACTTTGAGGTGATAACCAGCAGCTTTAGGTCTGTTTCAGACACACATCCAGTGCCATTGTTGTTTGCTTGTTTCTTTAAATCAGTCTGCTGCCCTGGTGCCAGGGTCCCTTACGAGCAAGACAGGCTTCCTCCTAGAATAAAAACTGTAACCTCCTTCAGGAGGGTTGACCTTCCCTTCTGAGGTTAGAGAAGCCATGCCTGGATCCAAATCAATTGCATAGACTTTAAATATGTCCTTTCATCTTATCCTTTCCCCCAAGTCACAAGCACTTAGAAAGTGTTGAGATAACATTCTTTTGTGGAGAGCCAGTCCTAAGCACAAAGGGCGAGATGAAGCCCTGTGTTCTGTATCCTGTCATTCAGGCCAGACTTGTCAGACCTGGGAGGCCTGGGAGTCACTGCTCCGCCAGAGCTCTAGAAACTACCCTCTCACCGTTTTCAATATGCTGGTCCTTTCCCCCAGGTCCACCTTCTAGAGCACCATTGGTTCAGGGACATTTGAACATCTTCATCTTGTCTCAAAGGCTGACTTCTGCTGTTTACTGCTTGCTAGGTTTGTTGTCACAGACTTAGGGGTTCCTGCAGCAGTCAGAACTACCTTTGCCAAGTTTCTAACACTGATCTGCTGCAGAATCCTGAGAAAAGCAGCTGGGGATAGAAGGAAATCTCCACTCTAGTAATTTATTTACTCATTTTAAGCGTGTATTTTTTTTCTTTAAAAACTAAGGTTTTTATTAATTCTTTGACAATTTCAAACATGCAAACAGTGTATTTTGGTCATATTTACCCCATATTTCTCCCCTTTACTTCTCCCAGACACACCCCCAACTCCCCACCTCACCCACAGCTTCCTGACCTCTCCAATTCAAGAATTTTTAATCTATCAGCTCTCAGTTTTATTCTGTTTTTGAGACAGAGTCTCTCTGTGTAGGCCAGGCTGGCTACAAACTCAAGAGATCTGCCTGCCTTGAATGCCAAGATTAAAGGTGCTCACCACCATGCCCAGCAGCCAGATAAATTTCTGAAGGAATCAGAAAGAGAATGTAAAGGAACTAGTCATCCTAAGGCCTATTGCTTTTATGCCTAAAATCAAAGGTAGTCGGTGGCAGATTGCCTCATTTTGATACTGATGAATGTCTCACTCATCAGTTTATTTATTTTATGTTTGGTTTCTTTGCCTGCATGAATGTATGAGTACCACACACATGCCATGCCAGTGGAGACAGGAAGAGGGCATCAGATACTCTGGAACCATAGTTACAGCTTTGTGTGCACTGCCATGTGGGTGCTGAGAATTGAACCTGGTCCTGTGCAAGAGCAAGTGCTCTCAACCACTGGGCCATCTCTCCAGCTCTGACTCTTCCCTTTATGTCCTAAGACACAGCACTCACAGTCATTTAGACAGATGAGCCCTCAAATGCTCAGTTTACAACTCATAGGCAAATGACAAAAATAATGAAAAGTTAAAAATAAATAAATGAACAAACTCACAAGAAAGCAAGTTTGTAAAAACTAATGTTTTCCCCTTATATTCCCATCACATTCTGGAAATTTACTTAAGGGCTGGAAATGCAGCTCAGTGGAAGAGTGCTTGCCTAATGTGTTAGAAGCCCTGGGTTCAAATGCAGACACAACAGAATAATAAGAATATTTGCTTATTCTTCTCTCTGTCCTTGTCCCTTGTTCCCAGCTCCTAGTTCCTTTCTCTATACATCTCCCCTTTTCTTTATTTGATTGATTGATTGATTGATTGAGGTCTCTCTGTTATATAGTTCTGACTGTCCTGGAACTTGCTATGTGGAGGAGGCTGGCCTCAATTCAGAGAGATCTACCTGCCTCTGCCTCCTGAGTGCTGGGATTCACTAGTTCAAGAGTGTTGTTGTTTTAACCAACTTCTCTTCAGCACATTCTATGCCTATACAAAGTAGCCATATGTTCACTTTTTTCTCCAGGGAACCCTGTTCTAACTCCATTTGCTACTCTTTCTCTATGGGTAGGCTTTATTCTCAGTATATTGCTATGAAATTCTGGAAATGTGTAACAAAAGTAAACAGAATTATAAAATGTAAAATTATAAAAATGAACCCAATCACCCAATTCCAACATCTCAAAATATTACAACTCAATTCACATACCTTTTATTTTTCATTTATTTGCGCATGTCCTAGATTTTTCTTTGTTTTGTTTTTGTTTTGTTGTTGTTGGTTTTTAGACAGGTCTACCTATGTAGCCCAGGCTGACTCAGAATTCATTAAAATAACTCAGGAGAGTCTCAAATTTGCAATCCTCCTGCCTCAGTACCCCAGGTGCTAGGATTGCAGGTGCACACCACCACACCTGGCTGAGTGCACATTTTAAAGCAGATCCCAGGTATGTTTTCATTTCATCCTTCTTCACCTAACATGCTCTTCCATATTCCCTGTGGAAGTCTTTTTGTTTTTCAAAGCTGTCTAGTTCATCAAATGCCAGTATTTTATACACCTCCCCCATTTCATGAAACTCTTGTATCCATGCCTGTTCACCCAAACCCTGGACTCAGGCGTTTCTGAGACTTGACTCTGTATCACACCCTTCCCCACTGCACCAATTATGAATTAGCCAATCAAGTCAGAGTGTGACTCCGAGCCCCATCAGCGTGGTGAGGCTGAGTGGTCAGAGTGTGACTCCGAGCCCCATCAGTGTGGTGAGGCTGAGTGGTCAGAGTGTGACTCCGAGCCCCATCAGTGTGGTGAGGATGAGTTGTCACTCCTTTAGGGTAAAAACAAACTGAATGTCCCCACTGTGTGCTTGATCTAAGGGTTTGGGCCATTGTGCGAAACTAAATTGCCTTGTTGGGTTACTTTCGCTTTGTTCATGGGTCTCTGTGTGACACTGGGAGCACCTCAAATTATTATTTTTTAATCTCAAACAAATCTCGAAAGATTTGTTTCCACACTTCCTTTTATCTTCCTGCCTGCCTTCTTTTCTTTCTGGTTTTTCTCTCTTCTAGATGGGTCTCATGTATCACAGGCGGACCGGAATGACTTACTTGAAGTCACTAGGTAGCTGTGGATGGCCTTGAACTTCTGATTCTCCTGCCTCCATCTCCTAAGTGCTGGGATTACAGGAGTGCCCTACCATGTCTGACTTATGTGGTGCTGGGTACGAAAACAAGGCTTCCGTCTTTGAAGTAAGTACTGACTGAACAACATATCCCTCTGCCCTGTTTGCTGTATCTCTTAAGGCTATTTATCTGAATACCTGGAGCAGCCCATTTTCATTTTTCCTATAGCTTTGAGTTGAAGAACGCCTCTCACTGTTGTGTAGACGTTCCATGTTCTAGACCTAGGTGTTGCTGAGTTATGACGCAATTGAACTTGGTCCCCCATCCTCCTGTGTAGACTTGAAGTTGACTCAGTTGATTTGGTTCAGGCTTGACTTGTAGGCAAGGACACTTCATAGCTGCTGCTCTGTTTCACACCAGGGTGACAACCTTTCAAAAGGTTATATTAACCAGTACACTCAGGAGGTATCATCTGATAGTTCCATTGCATTTTGTTGTTTTAAACACAGGGTCTCATTATGTAGTCTCAGTTGGCCTAGAACTGTAGCTATAGTTTTCTCCAGTCCTGCCTGGCCCATGGTCAGGACAAATCTCTGTCACCCACCAGTCCCGCAGCTGCTCAGACCCAACCAAGTAAACACACAGAGACTTATATTACTTACAAACTGTATGGTAGTGGCAGGCTTCTAGCTAGCTGTTCTTATATCTTAAATCAACCCATTTCTATTAATCTATAAGTTGCCACATGGTTCGTGGCTTACCAGTATCTTAACATCTTCGCATGGCGGTGGCTGGCAGTGTCTCTCTGCCTCAGCCTTCCACTTCCCAGAATTCTCCTCTCTCCTTGTCCCACCTATACTTCCTGCCTGGCTACTGGCCAATCAGTCTTTTATTTATTAACCAATCAGAGCAACACATTTAACATACAGAACATCCCACAGCATAGAACTCCCTATGAAAACTAGGCTGGCCTTGAAGTCAGAGATCTGCTTGCCTCTGACTCAATTCTGGGATTGAAGGCCCTTCGTGGGCTTTATAACCAGATATTGAATCAGTTACCTTTCCTGTCACTGTGATTAACCAATTAATAAAAGCAAGCTAAGGAAAAGGGAGTTCATTGAGACTCAGCTTGAGGGTACAGTGGGTCACAGTGGGGAAGTCAGGCGACAGGAGCCTGAGGCAGCTGGTCACATTGTATCCATGGTGAAGTATTAAACAGCAATGAATGCTGGTTTCAGCTCACCTGGTCTTTTTTATTCAGTTCAGGATCCCAGCCCTTACAAAGGGGGCTGCCCACATTCAGGGTGAGCCTTCCCACCTCAATTAACCTGATCTAGGTAATGCCTCACAGGCATGCATGGACACTTGTCTCCTAGGTGATCCTAGACCCTGTCAACTCAGCAATGGCTCTTAATCATCACTTGTTTTCATCTACTGGCTGATGTTGCCTGAACGAATCCACAATTCATCAGATGCTCTGAGGAGAACATTCTAAATCCAGCACTCACAAGAGAAGGAATAAGCCTGGCTTTTAAAATCCTCTGAAAAAACTGTTGCTGGGATCTCTGAATCTTTTGAACTGGGATATTTATGTCAAACTGACAAAAAAAATGTATATATATATATATATATATATATATATATATATATTCATAAAACTTCTGAATAGAAGAACATTCTAAATCTTTCTAATTCCCCATCAAATGAAGATTGGAAATCTTTCATTTCAATACCTTGCTTGTCTGCCTTCAGAGGTTTAAAAAGTCAAAGTCTGGAGAGATGGCTCTGGGGTTAAGGGCACTGGCTGCTTTTCCAGAGGACCCAGGTATGATGCCCAGCACCCACATGGAGACTTACAACCACCTGTAACTCCAGTTCCAAGGGATCCAAAGCCCTCTTCTGACATCTGAGGGTTCATCCATGGTGCACAGACATACAGGCAAGCAAAATACTCATATGCATAAAATAAAATTTAAAAATCTAAAACCTTTTTTAAAAAAAATCTAAGTCCCTTTAGAAGCCGTTGATACTGTCGCTTTGTCATAGTTCCTGGGGGGTGGGGGGAGTGGATGTTGTCAATGTATTGCTATGATGAAACACAGGACCAAAAAGCAAGTTCCGGAGGAAAGAGTTTATTCGCCTTACGCTTCACATTGTAGCCCATCACTGAAGGAAGTCAGGACAGCAACTCAAACAGGGCAGGAACCTGGAGCCAGAAGTTGATGCAGAGGCCATGCTTGCTCCAGAATCAGGCCACAAAAATTCGCCAATCCCAAGCCACCCTGGAAACCTCCACCACACCCCCGCCCCCCGCCCCCCGCGGCAAGAAATCCTATATAAGGTCTATACCCTGTTCAGTTTGCTGCTGTTTTCTCACCGGGGCAGCCACCCTCCTGGATTCTTCCTTCCCAATAAATCTCTTGAGTGAGGTTTGTTTTTTTGGTGTGACACTTTCGCGGAGAAGAGCCCAGCTGCAACAACTTTCACCAGAGCAGAGTTGAGCAGAACTGTAACACTTTCACTGGAGGAACGGGAGCAAAGCAGTATGTAACACTTCTTTGGAGCAGAGTGGAGCAGCGCTGTAACAACTTCTGCTGGGGAAACCCTCCCTTGCAGGAGTTATTAGACTTGCCCTGGGGAAACCGTTCCCTGGAGCAGAGCTGTAAACGGCTACACTTACAGTGACTTTGTGGTATTCCTTGGCTCCTGACTGCCAGGATACCTTTCCATCACAGCTGTAATGCTTACACCCAATACCACCAGCCCAGGGATGGCACCACCTACAATGAGCTGGGCCCTCCCCCATCAATCAGTAATTAAGAAAATGCTCTATAGGCTGGCCCACAGCCCAATCTCATGAAGGCATTTCCTCAATCAAGATTACCTCTTCTTAGATGACTATAGCTTATGTCAAGTTGACATAGATCTAGCCAGCCCAGTATTCTAATTGTAATTTTTTGGGAAAATCTCCCCAGTGTATAACAGAACCTACAAACACCTATAAGAAAAAGCAATTCTCAGCCAGCCTGAAATCAAGTCTGGTTATTGCCTTTAGAGAGTGTTAGAGAGATGGAAACTCTTCTCTGGGGATGAAATCTCCATGGAGATGAATATTCCCAGGTTGCACAGAGGGTCTGGTAGGACTGGAGGTGGGAGGGAAGGGGGCATGCAAAGTGCTGGGCATTCACTCAGGAGACTGGCATCTGCCGTTAAGCAAAGGCCTTCAAGCAAGCTGGGGTGGTGGTGGCGGCGGCGGCGGCGGTGGCGGTGGCGGCGGCGGCAGCAGCAGCAGCAGCAGCCTTTAATTCCAGCATCTCTGTGAGTTCGAGGCCAGCCTGGGCTACAGAGTGAGTTCCAGGAAAGACACAAAGCTACACAGAGAAACCCTGTCTTGGGAAGAAAAAAAAAAAGCCTTCAAGCCAAGCTTCTTACTTCTTATTCCAATGCCAGGTCCTCCCTGTTCTGAGAGCTCCAGGTGTATGTCATTTCTTCCTGGAGACCCGGGTGATAAAGGTGCAGAGACCACTACCTCTGGCAAACCCATCATGAATACTGAGGATTCTGAGGCACACCCATATCCACTGTGCTTCACCTGGTAGATCTGGTTCCTTACAATCCTCTAGGTCTCTGAAGTGTTGCCTGAAAAATTCTAGACATGGGCTGGAAAGATGGCCCCAAGGGTAAGGGTCATTGCTGCTAAGGCTGATGACCAGAATTTGATCCCAGGGACCCACATCATGTGAAGAGAAAATCAACTCCTGAAAATTGTCCTCTGACCTCTACCCTCTCTCCCCACAAAAAATAAATGTAATAAAAATTTTAAAGAAATACAAAACATAGCCCATTACTCTGTGAATATGTCTGCCTTTTTCTATACTCTCAAGGCAAGGGTGTTGGTTACTTTACTTTTCTTTTGTTTATTATTTTAATTATGTGTATGTGGAAGGTCAGTGGTATATGTACACGCATGGAAGTCAGAGGTATCAGGATCCCCTGGAGTTGGGGTTACAGGCCACCTGATAAGCCACCTGATGTGGGTGCTGGGAATTGAACTCAGGTCCTCAGGAAGAGCTGTATATGCTCTTAACCACTGAGTCATCTCTCCAACCCCGACTTTTCTTTGACTACGATAAAATACTATGACCAGAAGCAACCTAAGGAAGAGTTTGTTTTTGGCTCATGGTTCTGAAGGAGAGTCCATAACGGTGGGAGTGGCATGGAAGCAGGCAGCCAGAGCAGGAAGCTGAGAAATCACGCCTTCAACCTTGTGTGAAAAGCAGAGAGGGAGAGCTGGAAGCAGGGTGGGGCTATAGACTCTCAAAGCCCATCCCCAGCGATGTACAGCCTCCAGCAGTCTGTCTCCATGTCCTAAAAGGTCCATAACTTCCCCCAAACAATGGGACCAAGTGTTCAAATACATGAGCCCATGGGGAAGTATTTTCATTCCAACCACCACAGCAAGCTTCATGTTTGATCAGAACATGCCTGCTTAGACCATGAACAACATGCTCACCATGCGGCAGAGGTGAGTCTGTGCCAAGGAGTGCTCTGCTGTGAACGGAAGGTTTCCTGTGTCCTGCAGCCACTCTCAAACAATCATTCAAATGCTTGGCCGATAGCTCAGGCTTATTACTAACTAGCTCTGACACGTTACGTTAACCCATATTCGTTATTTACACTCTGCCACGTGGTGGTACTTTTACTAGCATGGCACATTCATCTCCTGCTCCCTCTGCGTCTGGCTGGCAACTCCTGACCCTGCCCTTCTCCTTCCCATCATCCTTAATTTGGTTGCCCTGCCTAGCCTCCCTGCCTGGCTACTAGACAGTCAGCGTTTTATTAAACCAATTCGAGTGACAAATCTTTACAGTGTACAAGAGGATTATTCCACAGCACTTCACCTGCCATTCTGAGCTGAGTGTCTCCTTTCAAGACTGCTTTATACTCCACCACGGCCCCTTTCTGCCATTATTTTTTAGAGTCTGGAGAAGTGTGGATACATCATGACCAACAAAATTCACTGGGGATAGTGCAGAACCAACCACAAGGAAAAAGACACAGAGCCGAGGCGGGCATGAGACCAGAGGCTGCCAGGGGCCTCCCAGAAAGTGACTTGGGAAATGAAGGGTGAAGAGCTGTGTCGAATAGAGATGGATAGACAAGGACTTGATGGACACTGGAGGGAACCGAGGAGCAGAGCAGCAAAGGCAGGTGAGCAAGAGAACACTAGACAGAGAGGCTTATGTAGAGGGGCCCCAAAACAGCTTGACCACACAGCTGCCATGACAGGCATAGAGGCCCAGACACAGCTTCTGTGACAGGCTTACTGGAAGGCAACACCCAGACCTAGGAAAAGCCATAAGCTGACCCCACCCAGGTCAGGCCTACATCTAAGGGGAAGTACATGACATCCCAAACATTCCAACCATTAGGTAAAGGTGGCCAGATGTCTGAGTCTAGCACACACCTATTTTTGTTTTACAGATACCCCTAGACAAATGTCAGCCAATCGGGGTCCTGAACCCTGGAAATTCCCTTACCCCAACCAACTGCTATGATAAAAACTCTACCCAGCCTGGGCTTAGCGCTCTCTGCTCTCACCGCTGCATCAGACAGACAGAGGGACTGACCAAGCTCAGAGCTTGAAAATAAAGGTTCTTTGCTTTTACATACGGGATTTGGTCTCTGTAGTGTTTTTTTAGGGATCCCCGCAATTTGGGCATAACAGCTTAGACTTCAGAGGCTACTGGAAGAGTGACAGCCAATAGAGGTTGCTGGGAATATCTGTATCCAGATAATGCAGCCTCACTCATGGCAGACTTCATGAGGCAATCTCAGCCTAGTCTACCCCCTTTTACTATGCAATAGCTTATTCTAACATTGGCTTGTGGACTAGCTAATGAACAACACATGAAGAAGAAAAGTTGAAAGTGACAAAGGTGTGTGTGTGTGTGTGCGCGCGCGCGCGCGCGCGCGTGTGTATACACCCACACATGCTTTTGTGTTCTCTACAGAGGCCAAAGATAAGTAGCAACCTCAAGAGGGTTGAAACTGTGGTTTCTCTTAAGATGGGACAGTGGAACCAAAATGGTAAAGAGGTTGTTGATGAAGGATGGAGAGGAAATATATGCCTGTAATGTGGTATTGGTTTCGCTCTTGGATTCCACAGAGGCATGATAAGACTAAAGAACCACTAGAAGGATCCAGTAGTAAAGCACTAGAGGATGCTCCCAGTCAGAAGAGTTAAGGACAGAACACAGAGATATGATGTGGAAACAGGACAGGAAGAAGCCAAGCTCTGATTGGGCAAAGGACATGGTGTGTTATGAATGTCCAGTGTATAAAACAAATTGGTGATAGATAATAGATAAATAATAGATCAATAGATAGAAGACACATAGATAGTGGATAGACAGATGATAAACAGTGGACAGATACAAAGACAGACAGATGATAGATGTGATGACTAGCTAGTTAGACAATGGTTAGATAGATAATAGTTATATAGATAAATGATAGTGTATAGATGTTTTTATTTTTAAAGAATTTTAAAATTTTTACATTTTTTTAATTTACTGTGTGTGTAAGAATTATGTCCTTAGTTACGTTACCAGCCTAAAAAGCAGGCATGCTCTCTCTGTGTCCTCTTTCCACACTCTCTCCTTCCGTATTCTACCCCCTCCGTGCGGTCTTTCTCTCTCTCTCTCTCTCTCTCTCTCTCTCTCTCTCTCTCTCTCTCTCTCTCTCCCCCTCCCCCTTTCTTTCCCAATAAAGCTCTAGAAAGGTAACCATGGCTCGTGACTCCTCTGTCACCAGTACATCCAGCTCTCTCCTCCGTCAGCATGGCCGCTGCGGGTGGCGGCCAGCCATGAGCGCTGCCGCTTAACCAACAGTGTACCCGTGTATTTTTGTGCATACGTGTGTATCACAGTACATGTGTGCAGGTCAGAGGACAGCTTGAGGGAGTCTGTTTTCTCCTTCCACCAGAGACTAAACTCAGGTCATCAGGCTTGGTGGCAAGCACTCTCCCTCGATGTGCTATCTCTTTGGCTCCATAGACAGATGTTTTAATTAGTTCAAACTCCTTGACATTAAGGGCCTCCTACCAAACACTGCCAAGTCATGCAGTCAGATGTGTTTCTAATATCTTTCACTGGGATAAGGACATAGGAACCACACCTCACATATCTCTCCTCTTCCTCCCATCCTCCTCCTTCCCCCTTCTCTTGAGAGGGTCTCATGTAGCCCAAGCTGGCCTCAAACTTGATAGATAGCCAAGGATGTCCTTGAACTTCTGATCCTGCTGCTCCACCTCCTCAGTCCTGTGATTATAGGCATGTGCCACCACTCCTGGTTTTAGGAGGTGCTGGGAATCAAAGCCAGGGATGCTAGGAACTAAACTCAAGTTCTCTGGAAGAGCAGCAAGTACTCTTAACTACTGGCCATCTCTTCAATTCACGGCCCCTCCACCATGGTTTTAATCATTGGACTTAACATAAATTCACACATCTAAATCATCCACCACACCCTGAGCCTCAGGGTGGACCACAGGAAGGTACCAGGAACAAGAAGACAGCCACAAGGAAACCAGAGCCTGGGATCTGCAAGAAAGGGGTTTGACTGGGGATGTTCTCAGGAGCTGGACCTGTAAGGAAGAAAGGCTAGTAAGAGCCACAGAGGAAAGGGTGGATTGTATAATGCAGTCCCCAAAAGACCACAGCAGATTCCCAGGGAAGCTCGCATGCTGGAGCCACTCTTTCTAGTTGGCTGCCCCTCAGTCTTCATTACTGCTTCTACCCTGAACATCAGTTTATGCTCAGCGGATACTGGCAGTCCCACCTGGGTGCTCTCCTGTCTCTTCCTACACACCCACTTGACCCCCTGTGATGGGGATGGTGAGAGAAAGGTAGGAAAGAAGTGCATGCTGGGAGAAGCTCTGCTTAGTCTCCACAAAGCTGAGGTGTGAGCAAGTTGGGTTATTTCAAACGAATTAATTGAGAAATCAAACAAAAAACAAACAACATTAATTAATCTGAGACATGTCAGACATATCATTTTTTTTTCAATCACTTATTTTTGTCAGAAAAAAAAAAAAAAAAAAAGGCACCACATACAGATAAGATAGAACGACCACAACACAAAATACAACAAACACAAAAAAAAAAAAAAAAAAAAAAAAAAAAAAACAAAGCAGCTTGTTTGCGTAAACACGTGGTACTTCACTTGACACACATCACTAATTCATATAGACACAGATTCATCTGAGGCAGACACTGATTCATGAATAGTGTTTTTTTTCTCTGATCTACACATGGACATCTCGCCTCGGTGATATAATAGAATAAATTCTGTAGGGTCGATTCTCTCCTCCTACCCTGAAGTAGGTTCTGGAATTGAGGCAGCCAGGCTTGTATCAAGCTCCTTGGCCAGCTGAGTCATCTTAGCCCTATATAATTGTTTTTCCTTGATTTTTTGAGGGGGGGGGACAAGTTAGGATCTGAGACATTGCTATGATTTTTATAGACGTGTAATCCTTAGGAATGATTAGACATGTGGTTCTCAACCTGTGGGTCATGACTCCTTTGGCAAAACCTTTATCTCCAAAAATATTTACATTACAATTCATAACAATAGCAAAATTACAGTTATGAAGTAGCAATGAAAATAATTTTATGGTTGGCGTCACCACATGAGGAACTGTATTAAAGGGTCATAATATTAGGAAGGTTG
The DNA here is from genome assembly GCF_004664715.2 of Peromyscus leucopus. Lineage (NCBI taxonomy): Eukaryota > Metazoa > Chordata > Mammalia > Rodentia > Cricetidae > Peromyscus > Peromyscus leucopus. The sequence continues at coordinate 5,028,365 of NC_051069.1, read as the reverse complement.
AGAATGCTGAATTAGACAATGAGCTGCAGATTTGGGGCATATTAAAATAATCCAAATGTAGCTTGATACAATGAGATTCCAAAGGAAAACAGACCACACCAGGCAACTTCAAGCTGGCATTCTGCCAAAGAATAGCCAGCCGTCACAGGGAGGTCCTTATTCCAGGACTTTGCTGTTTGTAAATTTAATAAATGGCTCACATCTGCTCATACTATTACAGGCGTCTATAGGAAACATCTCATACATAAAGCCCGTTTTGAAACGTGGTGCTCTCTGTGTGCGGTGTGTGTCAGTGTTTGCAGGAGAAACATTACACGGGGGTTTCCACTTGTGTTCACAGTGTGACAGGGCTGGAAGTCCTCTAGTCCTTCAGAGTTGGGGTTCAGGGGTGCCCCAGTCAATCCTGCATCCCTTTCTCCCACCCCTCTTCTATACTTCTATAGAACTATATGCAACTCTATACTCCCACTCTTCTATATTTCCTTTCTGTCTATCCTTTGTGGGGGCCTAAATTACTCAAGGTCAGAGACTCTGAGCTTGCTTTACCCAGCAGGGCTGAATAATGGGATGACTTGGCCATGGGCATAGTTACCAGGAGTTTGGAAGGATCTACGCTTGGCTGTACATTGTGCTTTGATCTTGAAAGGGGGAGGTCTTTTGCCTCGCCCCTTGGTATTGTATAAAGAGCCCTTTGGAATAAACCTCAAGGCGACTGGGTATTGACTCAGCCCCCCACCCCAAAGCGATCCTGTGTCTCTGTCTTTCTCTCCATCTATCTTTCTATCTAATACTTCCTCATTCCTCTCTCCTCCCCCCAAGAACCCTTCGACATGCTGGAGCTGGACTCCAGCAGACTCCCCCAGCCTTCCCTTCCTTCCTTTCACCCCCTTACACTTCTTCTTGCCTGTCTCCCTTCACCCTTCCCTTCTTTGACTTTATGGACCCAGGTCATTTGCACCGCTCAGTGTGCGACACTGGTCTGGGCATGATCCTTCTCTCATTGTGTGTGTGTGTGTGTGTGTGTGTGTGTGTGTGTGTCTGTCTGTCTGTCTGTCTGTCTGTGTCTGTCTGTTTGTCTGTCTATGTGTAGAGGCTAGAGGTCCATAGCATGCACCTTCTTTGATTCCCCTCCACCTTATTTTTAGAGGCAGTGCCTCGATCATCGAATCTGCAGCTTGCTGATTGGCTAGACTGGCCCCAGGGATGCTCTGCTCTCCAGTGTTGAGGGTTATAGAACATGCACTGCCTGGCAGCTTTTATGTGAGGATCTGAATTCAGGTCCTTATGCTTCGTGTGGCAGCCACTTTACCCACTGTTCCATCCTTAAACTCCTCTTCTCACATTTTATGTCCACGAACAAGTTCCTTCCTTCCATCTAGGAAGCTATCCTGAGGTGTTCCACTTTTACTTTTATTTGTTATGTTTATTTGATTTTTTTTTGAGACAGGGTCTCATGTATTCCAGGATAGCCTCTAATTCTTTTAATTTACATGTATGAGTGTTTTGCCTGCACGTATGGATGTGTACCGCATGCATGCCTGGTACTCATGGAGGTCAGAAGAGGGTTCTGATTGTGGGCCATACTGTGGGTGTTGGGAACTGAACCAGTTCAGACAGTGGGTGATGGCAAGTGAATCCTGATCCAGTTCAAGACTGGTAAGTGCTCTTAAGCACTGAGCCAACTGTGCAGCGCCCAGCCCCTGACCTTTTATGTAGCCAGAAGATGACTTTGAACACCTGATCCTCCTGCCTCCACTTCCCAAGTACTGTGCCACCACAGGTAGCTACCATTTTCAGTTGAATAAGCTTCCCATTCCCCGACCTTAACACTAGGCTTTTAGGTCCTAGGCTGCTGCTGAATATTTAACCTATTGCTCCCACCCTGAGGCTGTGTTTTCCATGCCATAGCCCCTGCTTCCTACTCCCTTCATCCTACCATGGACACGTGACAGCCGGTCTTGGCTCACTCTCTCTCAAGTCAAAACAAAACAATCAAAACAATCACAACAATCACACACTTCTCCTTATTAAACTTGGAGAGCAGAGCATGTCCAAGAAATATAAGACATTTAACGGTGGCTTTAGTAACCTTTCTCCTCTAGATAAATTACAGGTACAATTTACTACAATACAGAAACAGAACACTCAAAAGCTGCTGTCATCCAAACTGGACAGCAAGCTTCTAAAATGTTTTGCCAGTATTAGCTTCAGCCCCAAAGGAGGAAATACCTTTATTGGTTTTTGTTTTGTTTTGTTTTGTTTTAGATACACAGAAGGATGAAAGATGGGAATAGGAGGAAATATTGGCAAGGAGATGGGGGATGGAACCATTTTTCTGAAGGACAATTTGGTGATGTATATCCAAAGCCTTTGATCTTGTAATTCTACCTTGAGGAATTTATCATAAGGCAATAATAAGGAGATTCATCAAAGAACATTAACTGTGGCATTATCTGTAATCGTGACAAAGCTGGAATCAATCTCAATATGCCACCAGACAAGATACATTGAGCTATAATAGGTCTCACTAATTAATTCATTCAACTTGTATTTATTGAGGTCCTTCTGGGTACCAAGCTCAGTGCTGAAGGCTGGGGAATAAAGGGACCCTAGAAAAGAGTGAACCATTAACCTGATGCTCTGGGAATATTCACAATGCAATCAATGGCTTACACATTTTATATATATACATATGTATATATATGTATTTGATGTTTTATTTTCACATTTCTAATCAATAGTTCACATAGAGCATTTGTGTGAAATACATATATTTTTAAAGAGATTAAAAATCTGTAACTGTAGATTCTAATAGCACATTGCATACTCCAAAATTATTGAAAGTGTATTTCAAGTATTCTTACCTTAATAATGGTATTTTCAGTGATGGAAATGCTTATTAGCACAATTTAACCATTCCACTCTGTATCCCTTTATCCTTACCTCATGGTGTACCCCATAAGCACATGCAATCATAATTTGTCTTGTTTTTCCCTTGAGACAGCATCTTATGTTTTCCCTGCTGCCTTCCTACTCACTACATAGTCGAATATGACCTCCTTCTGTCCATGACAACTTCTTCTCCTCCTCCTTCTTATTGTTTTGGATTTTTTTTTTCAATACAGGGTTTCTCTGTGTAGCCCTGGCTGACCTGGAACTCATTTTGTAGACCAGTCTGACCTTGAACTCACAGAAATCCACCCGACTCTGTGTTGTAGAATATTTTAAGGTGTGTTACTTTTGTTTATGTTGCATTTGTTTAACTCTGTTAAGCTGTGTTATTGTGCCTGTTGAAAACACCTGATGGTCTAATAAAGCGCTGAATGGCCAATAGTGAGGCAGCAGGGAAAAATGGGAGGGACTGGCAGGCAGAGAGAATATATAGAAGGCAAGTTAGTGATGACTGTAACTTTATGAACTACATAGTTCTTGGGCCACTGGGCGGATGTCACAGGCCTGAGTTCCGGCCATCAGGTAAGCTTCTATCTGTTCACAACACCATTTCCAGCCAGAAAATTAAGGGGACTTGGAGTCACCTGGGGCTCCTTTCAGTCTGAGTTCTTCCTTTATCCCACCGTGGTAATTGATGGATTTATTTCAAACACTGTCCTTTGCCTATTTTCGCCAGTGTTATATGTTTGCTTTGTAACTCTCTGAATGACTGAATTGGGTCACTGCTCCACAAATCCAATTGTCATTCTGTCAGCTGTGGAAATGCCTGGAAATACTTGATTGTCCATGCTGAGGAGGCGAACAGCACTGTACCTGTGTGTCCCTACGAGTCTCTTCTCCACTGTGTGTGTCAGTGATTCTGCCAGTCACTAATAAAACAGTGTGTGTGTGTGTGTGTGTGTAGACTCCTAGCCCATATCCTTTTTTCTATTCAAAATGTTTACCTATCATCTTCTTCTAAAACTGGATGGTAGCATTTCTCCCTGTCTCAAAAAACAAACAAATAAACAAACTAAAATCTAGAAAGGCAAATGATATTTAAAGGAAGGATGTGTTATCCCATAAAAACCCATCGAAACAGTCACTATTCTTTCTTCTTTTTAAAGATATATATATATATATAATTATAATTATTATTATTTTATATGTGTAAGGCCCTCAAGCCACACGAGTGGCCAGGCTCCTCCTCCAAGGACCTCCAGCTGTCAGGTTTCACCCACAGAATACTCTAACTGCCACAACAGCTGGATCCTACCCCTGCCATACAGAGTTAAAAAGCCCAAGCTCTGGACTTGAAATCGCACCAATCCCCACTCTGGAAAGCTTCACCCTGAAAAGTTCCACGCCCTCCCCTGCCCCACCCCCCCCCACCCCTGCGCAAAAAAACCCTATACAAACCCTGTCTTCTGCTCAGTTCTCTGCTGTTTCTCACCTGAGCAGAGGCAGCCACACTCCTGGTTTTATCCCTCCCAGTAAATCTCTTGTGTGTGAGGTTTGTTGTGCAGTGTGACTTGGTGGTACTCCTTGGCTCCCAACTGCAAGGATATCTTTCCATCCAAGCTGTAAAGCTTACAATATGTATGAATGTTTTGCCCGCATGTATGGAAATGTGCTATACCAGTGCCTGCTGCCCGCAGAGAGAGTACCAGATCCCCTGGAGATGGGATTACGGATGGTTGTAAGCTGCCACATTGGTGATGGGAAACCAACTGGGAACTTCTTCATGAGCGGTAAGCTCCTTTAACCATCCAGCCATCTCTCCAGTCTCCTTTCTTTAAAGGTATTTTAAAGATTTATTTTATTTTTAACTATGTGCAAATGTGTTTGTGCTTGTGACTGTAGTGCCTAAGGAAGCCAGGAGAGGGAGACCCTGGGAGCTGGAGTTGCTGATGGTTTTGGGAGCTGCCCTGTATGGGAACCTAAAAACCAAACCCTGCTCCTCTGCAAGAGCACTATGCACTCTTCCGTGAAAAGCCATCTCTCCAGCCCTGTTTACTTTAAAATAAGGCTTCTGATTGCCGCTGGACACTGACTGGACTCGGAACTGTTAAAAACCAAACTCCTTTTAGGAGCTGCACACGATGTAGATCACTGACACACGGAAATGATTGAGTCCTTGGCAGTGCTGGATTTCTTTGTCACTTTGCTGCCTGGCTTTGTTTAGTATTTCTGGACTCCTGTGTGACTATTCATCATGTATACCAATAAGACATTCAATAAGATGGCTTATTGAATATATAAACTGAGCAGATTATATATTCAGATGATATAACCCTCTGAACATCAATTCAGGTGTGCATTTGTTCATTTATTTCTGTGTGTTTTTCTCCTCCCTCCCTCTCTTCTTTTTTTCATTCCTTCTCTCACCTCTTCTCCCTCCCTCTCTCCCTCTCTGAGATGGGGTCTTATGTAGCCCAGGCTGGCCTTTATCAAGGGTCAAGGGGGATAGGGAAGGAGGCACAGCTTCACTCTATCACTTCCAGAAGCCGAAGAGGTTCCCCTGATCTTTCAGGGACTTCAACTCAGGCCAAGCCAGGATTCACAGCTTTGATACAGAGAAGAATTTCAGGTCAGGACCAGCCAGTATGAAACTGTTTGAGGTTAATGTACTGAATAGGTGTGTGTGTGTGTGTGTGTGTGTGTGTGTGTGTGTGTGTGTGTGTGTGTGTTTTTTGTTTTTTGTTGTTTTGTTTGTGTTCATGTATGTGAACTTAACAAAAGCTAGAGTCATCTGAGAAGAGGGAACCTCTACTGAGAAAAAAGGCCTCCATAAGATTGGCCTGTAAGCAAGCCTGTGGACTGTTTGTTTGTTTGTTTACTTTTTTGGGTCTTTCTATGTAGTCCTGGCTGTTGAAACTCACTACGTATACTAGGCTGGGCTCAAATTTACAGAGATCCTCCTGCTTCTTCCTTCCAAGTGTTAGAATTAAAGGCAAGTACCACCATACCTGTCTTTGGCCATTGTTTGATTAATGTTAGATATGAAAGTTCTCAGTTTGTTGTAGGTGGTGCTACTCCTGGGCAGGTGGCTCTAGGTTGTATAAGAAAGAAGACTGGGGCGGCAGTGGTGCACACCTTTAATCCAGCGCTCAGGAGGCAGAGCCAGGCAGATCTCTGTGAGTTTGAGGCCAGCCTGGTCTACAGAGCGAGTTCCAGGAGAAACTCTGTCTTGAAAAACCAAAGGGGGGGGGGAAGAAAAGAAAGAAAGCAGAAGACTGAGCAAGCTGTGGGGGAGCAAACCAGAAAGAAACATTCCTTCATGTCCTCTGCTTCAGCTCCTGCTTGTATTGACTGCCCTAGGTCATAGAGTGTGACCTGAGAATTGTAAGCTAAAATAAATGCTTTCCTCCCCAAGTTGCTTTTGGTCTTATGGTCTCGTCACAGCAATAGAAACCCTAACTAAATCAACTAATAAAATCTTTTAACACAGACATGGTTTAAGAGTAAGGTCCCAGAAAGGACATACCCCAGAGAATGAGTGTGGACTTAGGAGGAAGATGGTTAGTTCGAAGGACATTTGCAACATACATTTGAAACACTGGGGTGGGGTGTGTACTAGGCAGGTTGACTTGTAGGGGTTCTTAAAAATAAGGGTGGTGGGGTTGGAGAGATGGCTCAGCAGTTTAGAGCACTTGCACCCACGTGGTGGCTGACAAGCATCTGTAACTCCAGTTCCAGCTAACCTGATGCTCTCCTCCGGCCTCTTCGGGCGCCAGCGATGGAATGCATGTGGTGGACAGACACACATATGTGCAAAACACTCATACACAGAAAATAAAATACAATTGAGAGAGAGGTTGATTGATTGGTTGAGGGAGGGAGTGATTTAGGGAAAGAATGAAGCATAACCGAGTGTGGGTGTGGGCTTCTCGAGGGAGAGTTGTACTTTATTATCTTCACAATGCCCTACTGTAGGATTTTAGTGGCTTTTGAAGATACAATCGTCAAAGGTTTGCTATGAAATCACAGGGAGTTTTAGGGGGGTACCTAGCAGGATTAAAACTGATAATCTCACAGGGATGCAGGAAAGTCAGTAGCTTTACTGTAAACAAAGGGAACCTAGAAAGTATTCAGGGAAAGGAATGTAGCCTTACCCAAGGTTATGTTCTTCCAGGCCTAAAACCTGGTTTGTTGCTATTATCTGCTGTGGGATAATGCTTTTGTACACTGGTTTAATAAAACGCTGATGGGCCAGGAGCCAGGCAGGAAGTATAGGTGGGATAAATAGACAAGGAGAATTCTGGGAAGAGAAAGACTGAGTCAGGAGACACCAGCCCACCATCCAGGGAGCAGCATGTAATGACACACAGGTAAAGCCACAGAATATGTAGCAGCATATAGACTAACAGAAATGGGCCGAGTTTAAATGTAAGAGCCAGTCAGTGGTAGGCCTGAGCTAATGGCCGAGCAGTTTTAATTAATATAAGCTTCTGAGTGATTATTTAATAAGTGACTGCAGGGTCTGTGGGGCTGGGCAGGACTGGAGAAAACTTGAGCTGCAATTATAACATAAAATAGCTGTATATGAAAAGCCTATGTGTTATTTCTCTGTTGACAAATATCTGCAGCAAATTGTGGGGGAATTCTTATGACTTATTTATTTTTATGTATGTATATGGGTGGTTTTCTTGTATGTGTACCATGTGCATTCAGTTCTCAAAGAGGCCAAAAGAGGATGTCGGATCCCCAGGAACTGGAGTTAGAGATGGTTGTGAGCCACCATTTGGGTGCTGGGAATCAAACCTGGGTCCTCTGCAAGAGCAGCCAGTGCTCTTAGCTGCTCAGCCATCTCTCCAGCACCTGTTGGTGGGTTCTTGCGTCTCAGCTGGACTCAGTCCTCTGAGGTACTGGCAATAGCTGTATACACCTCTTTCCTCCCTTCCTTCCTTTCTTTAGGTTTTTTCTTTTTCTTTTTTTCTTTTCTTTCTTTTTTTGGTTCTTTTGAGACAGGGTTTCTCTGTGTAGCCCTGGCTATCCTGGAACTTGCTCTGTAGACCAGGCTGGCCTCAAACTCACAGAGACCCACCTGTCTCTGCCTCCTGAGTGCTGGGATTAAAGGCGTGTGCCGCCGCCCAAGTCCTCTTTTCTTTCTTACTTGAATTTCTCTTTATTTGGGAATTAGTTCAACAAGTTAATTTTTCTGACAATTTTATTTTATTATTAGTTATGTGAGAGTTTTGTTGTTGTTGTTGTTGTTTTCCTATCAAAAGTAGTTTGCCTGGTAAGGGCTCATATTTCCTTTTCCTTTGTGTCTATTATTCAGTAGCATCAAATTGTGAAGTTGAGCACCACTAGTAGGGTGACTCAGTCCCTACCTACATCAGAGCTTAAAAAGCCATCTCTTGGCTTTGTAGATGCCGCTGTCCCGTCGCCGCTTGCTGCAGCCATGGTCAACCCCACCCTGAGCACTGGAGAGAAAGGATTTGGATATAAGGGTTCCTCCTTTCACAGGATTATTTCAGGATTCATGTGCCAGGGTGGTGACTTCACACACCATAATGGCACTGGCGGCAGATCCATCTACGGAGAGAAATTTGAGGATGAGGACTTCGTCCTGAAGCATACAGGTCCTGGCATCTTGTCCATGGCAAATGCTGGACCAAACACAAATGGTTCCCAGTGTTTCATCTGCAGCGCCAAGACTGAGTGGCTGGATGGCAAACACGTGGTCTTCGGGAAGGTGAAAGAAGGCATGGACATTGTGGAAGCCATGGAGCGTTTTGGGTCCAGGAATGGCAAGACTAGCAAGAAGATCACCATTTCCAACTGTGGACAACTCTCATTCTTTCGACTTCTTACCCACGAGACCATTCCTTCTGTAGCTCAGGAGAGCACCCCCACCCCATCTGCTCACAGTACCCTGTAATCTCTGCTCTCACTGAAGTTCTCTGGGTTCCATATCCTCTTCATTCCCCTCCAAGCCCAGCTGGATTGCAGAGTTAAGTTTATGATTATGAATAAAAACTAAGTAAGAAAAAAAAGCCATCTCTTATTGGGGGGCCTGCCACCCAGCTCCCAAATAAATCACACACGGAGGCTTATTCTTAATTATGAATGCCCGGCCTTAGCTTGACTTATTTCTTGCCAGCTTTTCTTAAATTATCCCGTCTATCTTTTTCCTCTGGGCTTTTCCCGTTCTCTTACTTCTGTAAATCTTACTCTTACTCTGTGGCTTCCTGTGTAGCTGGGTGGCTGGCCCCTGGATTCCTCCTCCTTCTCTGGTTACTTTTTTTCTTCACTCCTCCATCTCTTTTCTTCTTCCTCCTCCCAGACTTCTCTTTCCATATATCCTCTCTGCCTGCCAGCCCTGCCTATCCTTTCTCCTGCCTTGCCATTGGCCATTCAGTTCTTTCTTAGACCAGTCAGGTGTTTTACACAGGCAAAGCAATACAGCTTCACAGAGTTAAACAAATGCAACATAAACAAAAGTAACACACCTAAAAATAATATTCTACAATAGTAGTGAAACTCGGTTGTCAAGAAACTGTCCTGGAACTGAGCATCAGGAAATGAGACTTTGAAACCATCTCCACCACCAGAAACCAGTCTCTGGACCTGTCAGGGCCTGTTTCTCGCTTGAAAATGAAGCTAAACATCTACCTAACTAGCATCCACCTAAGAGAGATATTGTGTGGACTAAATCAAATAAGGGAATGTGCCTGGCATATTCCCAGTACATAGCTGTTTGATTAATCAATAATATTTTATTTCATTATGTTGGGTTATATTATGTTAAGCATTTTGTTTGTTTTTGTTTATTTGTTTGTTTGTTTGTTTGTTTGAGACAGGGTTTCCTTGTGTAGCTTTGGCTGTCCTGAAATTAGCTCTGTAGACCAGGCTGGCCTTGAACTCAGAGATCCTCCTGCTCCTGCCTCCTGAGTGCTGGGATTAAAGATATGCACCACCACCTCCCAGCTGTAAAGCATTTTTACCCATGTTTGTAGCTTACTTTGAACATACTCCGGCCCCCCCCACCCCCCCACCCCCTTCCCCACCCCACCTGCCGCCCCAGGAGTTCCTATAATTTTAACAGCTCCTTCAATAAATATTTATTTTGGTGGATTATAAGCACAAGATGGTCGGGAGTTTAAGGTCTAAAGAGCAATATAGGGAGTAGCAGAATGACAAAGGTCACGGCTATAACGTGAGGAGGGGTGAGCTTGTACATGTATGTGAACATGTTTTGTATGCATATCTTTTGGTAAGTGTGGAGGCCAGAGGTCAAAAGTCAGTATTATTCCTCAACCGCTGTTCTTGTTTTTTTTGAGACAAGATCTCTCCTTAGCCTAGAGCTTTTCAAGTTACAGCAGACTGGCTGGTCAGCAAGCCCCAGGGATCTGCTTCTGACTCCCCAGGGCTGGGGTTATAGGTGTGGACCACCACGTCTGGCTTTTTACATGGGTTCTGGGGATTGAACTCAGGTCATCAGGCTTGGCAGCAAGCACCTTCACCCACTGAGGAATCTAGCTATCCCCGCCTTGTGAAATTTTTTTGAGGGAACTAGTTCCTTCTGTCTTCAAGAGCACAGACATAGTCAACCCACAATTTATCTTTTGTTATCTTTTGTTTTTTTGTTTTTTTATCTCTACATTGCCCTGGCTTTCCTGGAACTCACTATGTGTAGAAACCAGGCTAGCCTCACACTCACAGAGATTTTCCTGCCTCTGCCTCTGCTACCACACCTGGCTAAAATCCCCCCCCCCCATTTATTTTTATTCATTATGTATGATGAGTGTTTTGTCTGAATGTATGTATGTGCACCACATGTCTGCTTGGTGCCTGAAGAGGCCAAAAGAGGGTGTCAGACCTCACAGAACTGAAATTACAGACAGTTATGAGCTGCCATGTGGGTGCTGAGAACTGAACCCAGATCCTCTGGAGGACAGGCCAGTGCTCTTACCTCCTGAGCCATCTTTCTAGTCTACCGTGTATCTTTGTAGAAGCCACGTCACTGGGCTGGGGACATGGCTCAGTTGGTCGAGAACTTGCTGAGTATGTACAAAGCCCAGGGTTTGGACCCCAGCACCACATAAACCAGGTGTGGTGGCACATCTCTGTAATATAGCTTTGAGAAGCTAGAGGCAGGGGAGCAGGAGGTCGAGGCCAGTCTTAGCTACAGAGTGAACGGAGAGAGACAATGAAAGAGACGAATAGAATAGCCCTGTCCCATAAGGGGCAAATCATTAGATATAAATTTATATACCATAAACATACTAAACTTCATTAGACTGGACATGTTAAATGAGTTAAAGTCACAGATGTGTGCCTCTATCACCACCATCTGGTTCTAGAATGTTCTCTGTTATTCCTGACATAAGCTTCAGGTCTGTTTGCAGACTCTCCCTGTCCTTCCTCGAAGCCCCTGGCAACTACAAACATATTTTCTGTCTCTATAGATTCAGCACTTTGGGACAGCTCAGAGAGACGGACACACCAGGACCTGAGTCACACCTCTGTGTGGCAGTTTGGACGCATCACATTATTCATCCAGGAGCTAATTGCCTGTTTGGAATGTTTCCATGTTCTGGTGATTATCTCCAGTGCCATTGGCCCTTCCAAGAATGTGCCAGGTTTCTGACAGCTATCTTTGCGACAATCGCAAGTGTGAATACACCCTGACAGTACTGCCTTTGTCTGAATCCCCAAGGGAATGTGGACTCTTTCTGTGTTTTTCCTTTCATTGTCTCTCTCCTGAGTGATCTCTTAGTTAATTCACAGCATGGCTCATTGGCGATTGACTGACAAGCTGGAACACCTAGGTATGAATCTGAGTTTTAAAGTTTATTTTTTCGGTTTCATTTTATGTGTATGTATGTGCGTCTGTGTTTGTTCTCTCTCTCTCTCTCTCTCTCTCTCTCTCTCTCTCTCTCTCTCTCTCTCTCTCTCTCTGTGTGTGTGTGTGTGTGTGTGTGTGTGTGTGTGCATGCCTGCAGGTATCCTCAGAAGCTAGAAGGTGTTGGGATCCCTGGAAATGGATCTATAGGAAGAGGTAAGCTGCCTGATATGGGTGCTGGGAACTGAATTTGGTTCTTAGCAACAACAGCAAGTGCTCTTAAACTATGAAGACTTCTACTCAGTCACTGTTAACTCAGTGTCTTGGTTTCACTTGTGTTGCTTTGATAAAAATACACTGGCAAGCTGATAGTGTTAGCACACACCTTTAATCCCAGCACTCAGGAGGCAGAGGCAGGTGGATCTCTGAGTTTGAGGGCAGCCTGGTCTACACAGTGAGTTCCAGGACAGCCAGGGCTACAGAGAGAAACTTTGTCTCAAAAAACCAATAATAAAAATAAAAATAAAAAATACACTGGCAAAAGCAACTTTAAAAAATTCACTGGAACTTGCAGAATCATACAATGATAATATCTGGAGATGAAACCAGTGTGGACTGCCGGTGGCCATGTCAGAGGAGCAGCAGGTGGCAGTTGACTTCAGGGCGTCAGTCCACCAGTAGGAAAATCCCTGATGGGTGAGTCTCGGATAGAGAAGTCCTGAGACCCCAGATCCCAGATGTCTTTTGCTTCTGCTGTGCCTTCACATGTTTTCCCCTGCCATCTTTCTCTGGTATCTGGCATGGTGTGAATGGGTGTGGGGAGATCCCTACTACCTGTAATGTAGTGTGTTTATCTCATGGAAACATCCTGTTCTACTGGGCATTTTTACCTGTGGATTATTATGAAGATGAGTTCTTCCTAAATTGTACTGTCTAATTGATAATAATAATAATGTTAGTTTAAGTAGAGTTTTGATGATTAAAAAAAAATCAAGAAACTGTCACACAGCTAGAACACATGAGTTTCTATTGAGGAGTTGTATAGACTAGCTTAGGTTAATTAATGATTAAGAAAAAGTTGAGTCCCAGTAGCCCAGCTAGTTTAAATTCTTTTAACTTTAATGTTGGAGGATGTGTTCACAGGTTTCGGAGTGCATCAAAGCTGAAACAAAGCTTTAAAAATAACTTAAAGTTAGACTAGATGTTTTTGTCAAATAGCTTTGAGGTGAAAAACCCAAGAAGATAATGTAAAGTTTTAGAAAGGCACATAGTTGAGTGAGGAACTTGTTAAGGTCAGGGAATAAATACAAAGCAGCCCAATTATTACTAGCTGACATACTTTTCCTTGCTAAGTTTGGTTGGTGAACAAAGATGATGATTAATTCCTTATACCCATTTTTGCCCTCAATCTCTTGATATAAAAAACTATTGATGGGTGGGTACATACCCTAAAGATTTAAAGTAGAGCTGAATGATTATTTTTCATACATAAAAGTTTAGATTTGTGATTCTTTTAAGATTCCTTATAAGATTACCTTTCAAGATAAGTAATAAAGTAATTGGTCCTTTTTTTTTTGTAACCACAAAAGTCAGCCTGCCAGTAAAAGAATATCTTGCTTGCTTACACACTGTAAATCTATAGCAAGTTGCTTGGGTATGAATGTACATGGGTTCTTGGGATAATTTGTTTTTCACCTGTAATACGTGAAATGTTTAATTGTGTTAGGGATGTGGAAAATGTGCTTTTTTTTTTTTTTTAACTTGTGTTCGTTGTAATCATTCACTTGAAAAACAGAATGTAACCACATTGTAATTACCTGAAAAATTTTGCTGGGGTATATAAGCTATAAGGGAAAGAATAAAGATAGAGTTTAAATGAGTTAGAAGGAAAATGTCAAGAATGAGAAAAAGAGTCGGGCAGTGGTGGTGCACACCTTTAATCCCAGCACTGGGGAGGCAGGAGCAGGAGGATCTCTGTGAGTTCCAGGCCAGCCTGGGCTACCAAGTGAGTTCCAGGAAAAAGGCGCAAAGAAGCTACACAGAGAAACCCTGTCTCCAAAACCCAAAAACCAAAAACAACAAAACAAAACAAAAAGAATGAGAGAAAGAAATCACCAGGAAAATAAAGAATAGAGAATGCAAAGGAAGAATAAAGAAAAGGTCTGGCCAGGCGGTGCTGGCGCACACCTTTGATCCCATCACTCAAGAAGCAGAGGCAAGCAGATCTCTGTGAGTTGGAATCCAGCCTGGTATACAGAGTAAGTTCCAGGCCAGGCTCCAAAGCTACATAGAGAAACCCTGTCTCGAAACAAACAAACAAACAAAAAAAGGAAAAGAAAAAGTCTGAAGGAATCCATCAAGAGATTATGTGAGTGTTTTTTCCCTTAATTGCCCCAGATAGAAAAGTCTAGTATGCACTGACTCTGTGGATTCCCTCGGAGCCCTGTGCTGTTGGAGGCTGGCCCCCCAGGCAGCAAAGTGGAGGAAGCTATGATTACCTCCTACCTTTGGGGGACCTGGTGATTGAACTCAGGTCCTCGGCTTTGTGCAACAAGCACCTTACCAGCTGTTCTTTTTCACCGGCCGTGAGGACAGCTTTGAGGAGTCTGTGCACTCCTTCCGCCTTCCCACGGGGATGAAACTCAGGTCACTGGGCTTGTGAGGCAAGCCCCCTAGGCTTTCTAGCTGGCCCTGCACCTGTTATCATTGTTTTCCTTCTCCTCCCTCCCCTCCCCCTCCCTCCTTCTCTCTCCTCCCCTTGCCTTCCAGATACAAATCCTTCTTTACATACAGCATTGCCTTTCTGAAATGACTTCTTAGGGCTGTGCCACCGACGGCCTTACTGCACAGAGTGCCGCACCTAATGTTTTCCGAGATTGCTCGTGCACGTGCCTTATCCCTCGACGAAACTGTAAGCTACTTAAGAATAAAGACCTTGGCAGGTTTTCTCTTTTCTTCTTTCTTTCTTCTTCCTTAATTCTTTATTCTGGGTCAGACCAGTAGCAGGTCAGTATGTATCTCCGAATCGCTGCTAAATGTGCTGCGGCTTGTTCAAAAGGCAAGCATTTGACTTAGACGATCTCTGGGAACAAACGGGAACCAGCGATAATAAAACCCCATGAAATGCAATTTCCTGTTTTGTGTAGCACTGGAGTCAACTGTTCGGCCATGTCTCCTAGGAAATGTAGGTCGCATCAAAATTGCAAAGAAAAATGTAAGGAGCCGTCCTGAAGGGTCGCTAAAGAAACCGAAGTGGAACACTGTGGTTTTCTAGCTGTGGGTCCTCGTGAGTGGCAAGTCAAAGATCTCTCTGTGTATAAAGAAAGCATGATGAGCTCCTAGGCGCCAGGCAAGGATCACTCCTACCCCATTCTCTGCTCTGGTTTCTTCATATTTACACCCTCTGTTGCAGGTGAGCGGCTCCCTGGAAGGGGAGAGAGCCAGCAGCCTAGGCAAAGCGCCTGTGTACAGGGGCACTGGGTGGGCTTTGTGGAGGGGAATGCCAGCTTCCCAGTCGCTGTTCCATGAATCCTCTGGATTGCATTCTGGGAGCAAATGTGGCGGAGGCTGGGGCTGCCCTGCATTTCCCAAGGCTCTCCCGCCAGCTGTTCCTGGTGGAAGTTGGCCCGTGAGAGGCACTGGCAGCTGAAGACATAAGAAATAATCTCTGTGGCTCCTGCCCTTGTGGGGGTGGGGGGTGGGAGTGGGGGGCCCAGGCACTGGTGGTGAAGGCCACAGCAGCCGCATCTGGGCTGCAGCAGGAACATTGTTTGGAGCCTATAACAGCTGGAATGAGTGGCAAGATGAAGCCCCCAGCCACACCACAGCATCCAGATGCTGGGCAGTTCTTTTGTCCCTTGAGCTCCTGTAAGCCTCTTCAATACCCAACCTGTTGGCCATGTGAAACTTTACTACTCTGTTTTTATTAATTATATTTATTATTTTATGTGTAAGGGTGTTTTTTTGTCTACGTGTATGTCTGTGCCTGCCTTGGAGGCCTGGTGTTCAGGGAGGGCGTCAGATCTCCGGGACTGGAGTTCCAGATAGTGTGAGCCCCCTTGTGGGTGTTGGGAATCGAATCTGGGTCCTCTGGAAGAGCAGAGGCTCTCAATAGCTGAGCCATTTCTTCAGCCCCGTGAAACCCTACTCTGTATGAACTGTGTGGAGCAGGTGCTGTTCTGACTGGATCTCACTGGCATGGCTGCTGCCCAAGCCAGAGCAGAGTTGAAAGCATTGGCCCCCTGCCCTAGATGCCTAGGAGCCAGGATACAGGGCCCAAGAGAGCCAGGGAATGCAGGACAAGGAGCATGGGCCAAGGACAGCTGCTTGCATGAAGCTACACACACACACACACACACACACACACACACACACACAGGGTGGGGGTGGGGCATACCAATCAGCAAAGAAAGCATGTGTTCTCAGAGACAGACTCACAGGTTAGTCTGATGGAGACAATTCTTCAACTGAATTTTCCTCTTCTTATGTGGTTAACTTCCCAGCCAAGGTCAGCCATAGCATTAAGTATTGGCTTTTAGTGGTAGAACAGAGCGTCAAAGCCAGGGTCATACACTGTGACTGGTCACATTTCTCCTGGTGTCCAGGTGCATCCCACTGGGAGCAGCACACTGCTGAAGTACTATATGTGGGTGTGGGGGGAGTAGGAGGACTGGCAGAGAGGGGAAAGGAGTTCAGATCCTGCTAGGTCTCTGGGTTTCTCACTCAGATCGATGACTCCATTCATTTTTGTTCGTGCTCAGTTCTTCGCTGTACTCCCAGGGCAATAGACTAAGCAAGCCCCCCTCCCACAGTGGTGGCTCCAGAGGACAGAAGGTACAGATGCGTTTGTGTGGACACCGAGGACAGTCTGCAGGAGCACACGCACCTGCCTGCCAATGTGGATTCTGCGAGATGGCCTGGAGAGGACTTTATATTTTGTACAATTACATCCTGGTTAATAGCTGGGTGGTGGTAGCACACGCCTTTAATCCTAGAACTTGGGAGGCAGAGGCAAGTAGATCTCTGAGTTTGAGGCCAGCCTGATTTACAGAGTGAGTTCCAGTACAGCCAGGACTACACAGAGAAACCCTGTCTCAAAAAACAAAGACAAAAAAAAAGCCTAAATAAATAAACATCCTGGTTAATAATTTTAAAACTTCATTTGAGACAGACCAGACTGGCCTCAAACTATAGGATTCTGCCTGCATCTGCCTTCTGAGTACTGACTGGGATTAAAGGTATGTGCCACCACACCCAGAAATACTTCAAAGTTTTATGCTATATTATAAATTATAATTACAATTTCCAATTACAAAATGATACTGTTGACCATAGAAATGCTTTTGAAAGTTTGATTTGGATTAGATTAAATTGATACATGATTTTTTTCTTCTTAAGGATTAACCCTAGGCCTGCTAGCTAGGCAAATATTCTACTACTTAGCTACTCTTCCAATCCCTTTTAGATTTTAGTTTAAGACAGAATCTTGCTGAGTTGGCCAGACTGACCTTAAACTTGCAATCCTCCTGTCTCAGCTTCTAGGTGTTGTTCTTAGCACCCACATGGCAGCTCACAGCCACCTGGGACTCTAGCTCCGGGCAATCAGTGTTCTCTTTTGGCTTCCTCTGACGGACCTGTGCTCACATGCACAGACTCTCACACACATAATCATCAATAAAAATCTCTAAAAAAAAGATCCATTTCACGGGTCGTGGTAGCACACACCTTTAATCCCAGAGCGTGAGGGGCAAAAGCAGTTGGATCTCTGTGAGCTCAAGGCTAGCCAGGTCTACAGAGTGAGTTCCAGGCCAGCTAGAACGATACATAATGACCCTGTCTCAAACTAAAACCAAAAAGGAAACAAAAAAAAAAATCAAAGAATAAAAACAATAACAAAATGCTTCATCCATTTAATATTACTATTATGCTCTAGAAAACATTTGGTTATCGTGTGTGTGTGTGTGTGTGTGTGTGTGTGTGTGTGTGTCTATTAGAGGACAACTTCTGTAAGTCAGTTCTCATTTTCCACCTGGCTCATAGGCTGGGTCTCTAGTTTCTGTTGCTTGTGTTTTATGCTCCAGCCTAGATGGCCCCTGAGCTTCTAGACAATCCCCCTGTCTCAGGTCTCCTATCTCACTGTAGGAGTGTTGGGGTCACAGGTGACTGCCACCACATCCAGTTTTTTGCATGGGTTCCAGGGTCAAACCTGGGTTGTCAGGCTTGGGTGGCCAGTGCTTTTATCTGCTGGGCCATCTCTCTGGCCTTGGGGAAAAGGTACTGTTGTCCAAGGGACAGAAGGAGGACTTCTCCAGACGTGGTCTAAGATCACTCACCTGATCTACTGTTGGGCCCTGTTCTTTGCTCAGAATAGAGGAGGACAACAAACAGCTTGACTTGACTCACAGATGGGGGGTGGGACACAGACTGAGCAAGCAAACAGGCTGGGCCAACTACAGGGGCAGAATCTTCTGCAGACTCATCAGATGGCCCCAGGCACTTTTCCAATCACTTCTAAACATATCAATGTTGTGTGTAGCTTAGAGCCCCTCGCAACAGTGGTCCTGGTGACTACACATTGGGCTCACTGTTCAGTTTGAAGTTTAGTGGGTATGAAAACATTTAGTGGATATGAAAACATTTAGTGGAAGACACACCAATGTTTGGCTGAAATATGATCAGCATGTATTTTCAGAACTACTTTCCCACCGTCTTAGTTCAGCTTTCTGTTGCTGTGATAAGACATCATGACTATAAACAACTTGGGGAGGAAAGGGTGTTGTTGGCTCTTTTTTTGGGGGGCCCTCCACCCAGCTCCCAGATTAAATCATACACAGAGGCTTATTTTTTTTAATTATGAAGGCCTGGCTATAGCTTGGCTTAGTTTCTAGCCAGCTTTCCTTAAATTATTCCCACTACCTTTTAATTCTGGGCTTTTCCTTTTCTCTAACTTCTGTAAATCTTACTCTTACTCTGTGGCTTGCTGTATAGCTGGGTGGCTGGCCCCTGGAGTCACCCTCCTCCTCTGGCTGCTAGATCTGAGATCTCCCCTCCCAGTTTTCTCCTTCTATATGTACTCTTTGCCTGCCAGCCCCACCTATCCTTTCTCCTGCCTTACTATTGGCCAGTTCTTTATTAGACCATCAGGTGTTTTATACAGGCTCAGTAACACAGCTTCACAGAGTTAATGCAACATGAACAAAAGTAACACACCTTAAAATATTTACTACAAAAGAGTTTATTTCAGCTTACAGCTTTCAGGTCACTCCATCCCTAAAAGATGACAGAATGGGAACTCAAACAGGGCAGGAACCTGGAGGCAGGAACTGCTGCAGAGTCCATGGAGGGGTGCTGCTAACTTGATTGCTCCCATGGCTTTCTCAGCCTGCTTTCTGATAGGGCACACACATGTCTAACACACACACATGCATAACACATACATAGTACACACACAATTGGGTGTGGAACATGTACCTGTCACCTCAATACCAGGGAGGCAGAGGCAGAAGGCTCCCTGGAGCTCAAGTTCAGTGGGAGACACTGTGCTGGTTAGTTTTTGTCAATTTGACACAAACTAGAGATGTCTGGGTAGAGGGAACATCAGCAAAGGAATTGGCTTCATCAATTCAACCTGGGGAATTTGGTTTTATATTTATTTCTTTTACTCTTTGTATATGAGTGTTTTGCTCACATGTATGTCTGTGCACCACACACATGCTTGTTGCCCTCAGAGGTCAGAAGAAGAAGTTGGATTTAGATTCTCTGGAATTGTGGTCATGAACAATTGTGAGCTGCCATGTAGGTTCTGGGAACAGAACTTAGGTCCTCTGAAAGAACCATAAGTGCTCTTAACTGTTAAACCATCTCTCCAGTCCTGTGGGGGCATTTTCTTGATTAATGATTTATGTAGAAGGACCCAGCCCATGGTAGGTGGTGCCAGCCCTGGGAAGGTCGTCCTGGGTTCTGTAAGGAAGCTAGATGGACAAGCCATGGGGAGGAAGTCAAAGCAATGGTTTTTCCGTGGTCCCTGCATCAGTTCCTGCCTCCAGGGCACTGCCTTGAGTTCCTGCCCTGGTTTCCATTGATGAGATAGACTATAGCCAGTGAGACAAAATATACCCTTCCTTCCCTGAGTTGTTTTGGTTGTGGTGTTTATCACAGCAACATGAAAATAACTAGAACAGACTCTCAAAATTAAGGTGGAGAATGATTGAGGAAGACACCTACATCCACCTCTGGCCTCCACCTGAGCATGTGTGGGTGGGTGCACTCAATCTCTCTCTCTCTCTCTCTCTCTCTCTCTCTCTCTCTCTCTCTCTCTCTCTCTCTCTCTCTCTCTCACACACACACACACACACACACACACATCCACACGCCACCACCACCACCACCACCACCACCACCACCACCACCACCATGCACACAGAGTTGGATATGAGAACATGTACCTGTAACTTCAACACTAGGGAGACATAGGCTCCTAGAATTCCCTAGTTAGTCAGTCCATTCAAATTGGTGAGCTCTAGTTCGCTGAAAAACCCTGTCCCAAAAGATGTTGTAGAGTGATTGAGGAAGACATGCAATGTTGACCTCTGACTTCCACATACACACATATGCTCCCACATGCACACACACATTAAACCAATAAACAGACAAGCAAACAAATTAATCTACAAGGAACCATTGTAGTTAATTGAGGAGGCCTTGAGGATGTGCCACCATTTTTTCTGCAAGAGCAGCAGGTACTCTTAACCACCAAGCATCTTACAGCTCCTTTGCCATCATTCTCCACTGCTAAGTCTCTGAGAGACCTCTACACATGGTCATAGCTAAAACATGTCTTCTGTGTATTTATCCAGTAAGAGGCAGAGGGAAGCCTTCCCAAGAGAAGGTGTGGTGCAATTTCAGTATTTATGTCCGGACAAGAACTTTTATTCTTTGAAAGAAAGAAAAACAGAGAAACCTTGTTCTCTGTAACACTCCCCAAACTGATCCTGGTCTCCATCCCTCTGAAGAGAACATGTCCACCCTGTCACTCTCTCCATCCAGTTCTGCGGGCCTACTGACCTCCTCAATCCATCCTTTAGGAATGGCTGCCTAATTAATCTTCTCCTAGGAGCCCACTTTCAGTGATACACCTCTTCCAACAAGGCCACACACCTCCTAATTCTTCCCCAAACAGTTCCACCAACTGGGGCCGAAGAGTTCAAATATATGAGCCTATAGGTGTGGTGATATTTTGTTTGTACTCTAACAAACAAAACATGCCTGAAGATCAGAGGACAGAAAAGGTCACTAGATTAAACAGAGGCCAGGCAGTGGTGGCACACACCTTTAATCCCAGCACTATGGAGGTTGAGACAGGAAGTGATATATATGGCTGGGTGGAGAAAGGAATACAAGGTGGGAGGAGACAGGAGTTTGTAGTCCTTTCGGCTGAGGACCCAGGGGCATTCAGTCTGAGGATTCATGGAGGCAGGCTCTTTCCATTTCCACTAAGGAGTTGGCGAGGTGAGAAGTGGCTGTGGCTTGTTTCCTCTGATCTTTCAGCATTCACCCCAGTATCTGGCTTTCGGTTTTTATTTTATAATTTTTAATTT
The DNA here is from genome assembly GCF_004664715.2 of Peromyscus leucopus. NCBI lineage: Eukaryota > Metazoa > Chordata > Mammalia > Rodentia > Cricetidae > Peromyscus > Peromyscus leucopus. Next base: position 5,007,044 of record NC_051069.1, on the reverse strand, counting down.
AAGTTTTGGGTTTTTTTTGTTGTTGTTGTTTTGTTTTTTTGTTTTTCGAGACAGGGTTTCTCTGTGTAGCTTTGCGCCTTTCCTGGAACTCACTTTGGAGACCAGGCTGGCCTCGAACTCACAGAGATCCTCCTGCTTCTGCCTCATGAGTGCTGGGATTAAAGGTGTGTGCCACCACCACCGGTCGCTCTGGGTTTTTATAATAAGACCAATTAGTATCTGTGCAATGTATGGGGACGATTGTTATTCAAACCAATGCACAAATCAAACTGTTTTTGCTTATTGTATAAATTATCTGTTGGGGAGAGGGTAATGGAAAGTTCTGAAACACTCAAAGCACATAAAAAAAACCACAATCCCCATTCAAATCTTGGTGATATCTGCCTAGATTTGGATGTGATTCCTTTTAGTCCTTTTATATATTACATACATTATAACTATTATATGTATATAAAATTAGTAAGTATTAGGGTGCTCTAGAGGAACAGAACTGATAGAATAAATGTATTTTGTGAAAGGAGATTTATCGGATGGGCTTACCCAATTTGTTGGGTAGACCAACAGTAGCTGTCTATACACTGGAAAGGTTGACCCTGTAGTCACAAAGCTAGATGGCTTGGCAGTGAAGGCCGGGAAGGTTCCTGGAAAGCAAATGGCCAGTAGTATATGATAAAAACTGGACAAGCTGGGTTCTGTTGTCAGGGAGGACATGAAGGAGCAGCAGCAGCAGCAGCAGCAGCAGCATGTGAGTAGATGCACTAATCAACAAGGAGGAAAGTTAGGCAGGCAAAGAGCAACAGCTTTTATCTGGGACCTCTTTATATCTAGAGCCGCACTGGAGGGCAAAACCCACCCTGGGTGAAGATCTCTTCCCCTTTCAATTAATACCTCCAGGAAATGTCCTTACAGATCCCCCTGGAGTCTCTTAGTTAATTTTTGAGCCAATCAATCAAGATAAAGATCACACTGGGTGTATTAAATGACATGATTACATTAACTAATTGCATTTCTATTTCTGTCTATCAGCCACCTCTTCCCAAAGCCTAGTGGCTGCCAAGGCCTAGAGACAGCTTTGCTTTATGCAACAAAACAATATTTAGAGATGCTTGGGGCTAAGAGTCTAGCCTTTCAGTTGTCACAAGGTGTTACAAGCTCCTCAGCTAACGTGTCATGATTGGCTGGGGTGGCTAGGGCTTCAGACAAGCCAGCCTCCCTGAGGGCGCTCTGGTAACTTTGAGCAACATCTCAGCAGAACCGCAGCCATCTGGAGTTTTAAGAACTAGTTGTTGAGCTGGTGAAATGGCTTCCTGGGTAGAAGGCTCCTGCCGGCCAGCCTTAAGGCCTGAGTTCAACTCCTGGGACCTGGAAGGACAGAACTGATTCTGTAAGTCGTACTCTTACCTTCACAGCTGTGCCATGGCTCATACACATGCCCATACACATACAAGCACATACACACGTCTATACACAAACAGACAGACAGACACACACTCATGCCCATACACACACACACACACACACACACAACACACACACACACACCATATACATACACACACACACACATGCCCATACACATACAGACACACACTCATGCTCATATACATACACACACATATGCCCATACACACACACACACACATGCACACATAGGCCCATACATATACAGACATAGACACATACACATGTCCATACACATATAAGCATACACACATGCCCATACACATACAAGTACACACACGCATGCACACCAAATACATAAAAATGTAATAAGAAATTTAAAAGAAGTAGTTGTTATCAAATACCACAGGCATGTGAAGAGATCTCCATCTCTTGATGTTAATGTGGGAACAGAGTGGACAGAATGCAGTCAATTTCAGACTTAAGTGTGTTAATATAAAAAGGCCATCTTCAAGAATATCCTACCTCTTGACATTAACATATGTACTCCTTCTAGAAACAAAGTTTTGGGGGCTGGAGAGATGGCTCAGAAGTTAAGAGCACTGGTTGTTCTTCCAGAGGTCCTGAGTTCAATTCCCAGCACCCACATGGTACCTAACAACGTTCTGTAACTCCAAGATCTGACACCCTCTCACAGACATACATGCAGGCAAAACACCAATGTAAATAAAGGAATAATAAATAAATTAAAAACAAAGTTTTAAAAGTGTGTGTGTGTGTCTGTGTGTGTGTGCATGAGAAGGCCAGAGGTGGATGTCAGGCATCTTCAGTCTTTTGCCAACCTATATTTAAAGGTAGGATCTCTCACTTGCCCCTGGGGCTCACCAATATGGCTAGTCTGGTTAGCTGGCTGGCTCTGGGGTTGTCTGTCTCCACCCACTGAGCCCTGTACAGTTAGTTGGGTGCTTGGATCCTGGCACATCTTCACCTTAGTGTAAGTACTTAGCTGGCTGAGATGTCTCCTCAGCCCCCAAGGGAAAACAGCTTTTAAAAGCATAGATAAGGGGTAGCACCCTCAGTGGTAATTAAAATTTCACACTTAGCCAAATCGAGTACTCGTATTTTCTTTTAATTTAAGAATGTAATATGTGTTAAAAGTTCTGCTTCATTTTTCTCCCTCCTGCAAGCCAGAGTTGAAAGGATTTCTTTTTTTTAAAAAAATGTCCTTAATTCAGTGCTAATTTAGTATTTTCATTAATTCAGGTATGCAAAGGTAAGAGAAGCCATTTTCTGATTTGACTGTGAGAGGAAAAGAAACAGTTTTGTATCGAAATAATCAACCAAGTGATGAGAGAGTCAACAGGATGGGAAAAGAATGTTTGCAAACTAACAGACAGAACCTAACACAAAATGCATAGAAAGAACCTGAAAATCTCAGCAGCACCAAATGCACACACAGGCAGACCTGCTGTGGGAGGTTCTGTATGTTAAATGTGTTGCTCTGATTGGTTAATAAATAAAACACTGATTGGCCAGTAGCCAAGCAGGAAGTATAGGCAGGACAAGGAGAGAGGAGAATTCTGGGAAGTGGAAGGATGAGGCAGAGAGACACTGCCAGCCTCCGCCATGACAAGTGAAATGTAAGGTACCAATGAGCCACGTGGCAACTTATAGACTAATAGAAATGGATTAATTTAAGATATAAGGACTAGGGGCTGGAGAGATGGCTCAGAGGTTAAGAGCACCGACTCTTCTTCCAGAGGTCCTGAGTTCAATTCCCAGCACCCACATGGTGGCTCACAGCCATCATAATGAGATCTGGTGTTCTCTTCTTGCATGAGGGAATACATGCAAATAGAATACTGTAAACAATAAATAAACAAATCTTTTTTTTTTTAAAAAAAAAAAGATATAAGGACTAGATAACAAGAAGCCTGCTGTGGCCATACAGTTTGTAAGCAATATAAGTCTCTGTGTGCTTACTTGGTTGGGTCTGAGCAGCTGCAGGACTGGCGGGTTAGAGAGATTTGTCCTGACCGGGGGCCAGGCAGGAAAACTCTAGCTACACAGACTAGCACAAATCTGCTTAGAAAGTGAGCAATAGACCTAAATAAACATTTCTCAAAAAAAGGCAAATGGCCAATAGATTTTAAAAAATGTAGACATCACTGATTCTCAGGAAATTGCAAATCAAAGCCATGATGAGTGAGAACCTTTGGACAGTGGTGGTCTTCACAGTGACCGAGAACCTGTGGACAGTGGTGGTTGTCACAGTGAGCGAGAACCCGTGGACATTGGTGGTCTTCACAGTGAGCGAGAACCCATGGACAGTGGTGGTCTTCACAGTGTGCGAGAACCTGTGGACAGTGGTTTTCTTCACAGGGAGCCAGAACCTGTGGACAGTGGTGGTCTTCACAGGGAGCGAGAGGACTGGAGCCTTGGAGTAGCAAAAGGCAAGCTGCTGATGTCATGACCGTGTAAAGCCTGGGTCAGTGTAGAAAGTCAGACATGCTGATTGAGTTTAGAAACCCTAATGCTGCACTCACCTTCTTTTTCTTTTTCTTAAGATACTGGTCTCATCATGTAGCTCTGGCTGGCCAGGAGTTTACTGTGTAGATCTGGCTGGCCTTGAATTCACAGTGATCCACCCACCTCTGTCTTCTAAGAGCTGAGATTAAAAGTGTGAGCCACCAAGTCCAGCTACCTTCCTCCTTTTAAAAAAACAACCAGGGCCTGGCATTGGTGGCACACACCTTTAATCACAACACTTGGGAGGCGGAGGCAGGCAGATCTCTGTGAGTTTGAGGCCAGCCTGGTCCATAGAGCAAGTTCCAGGATAGCCAGGGCTACACAGAGAAACCCTGTCTTGAAAAACCTGTGGATTTTCATCCTGACTGTGGATGCCATGTGACCAAACAAAACAAAACCCCAAACCAATCAGGAGGGTGCAATCTTACACATCTTCTTGGTCTTATCTTTCCCTGTATCCATTACATTCGTCTTTTTCTCAACAAAAATAATGGGCAAGTTCGTTTCTACATTTTACATCCTGTTTAGTTTAAAGCTTATAAGCATGACGGTGCATGCAAGCTTGACTCTTAGTAATTTTCTACTCTGGATTTTGTGTGTGGGGTGGGGGTGGATAGCTAGACTAGCAGGCATTAGCAAGGGTCTGGTGTTTTCTGTTTATTTGTAGTTGGCCCTAAACTGGTTCAAGGCACCTTTGAAAATGAACCATCAGATTTTATTTCTAACATTACCTCCAGCCCGTGAGCACGGCTATCATCGTAAAGACAAAGGCAGCAAGTGCAGTCAAGAATGTGGAGACAGAGCTAGACTTGCGCAGTGTGGACAGGAATGTAAGTTAGTCCAGTCACGGCAGAGCTTAGCACAAGATTCCTTCAAAGATTAAAAATAGAACCATTATGGGCAGATCCCTCCCTATGAATTCCCCCAATCCTAGCTGCCACAGCCATCTCTTGTGCTGCTGAAGAAGAACTCACATTGTCCCACAAGTACAGCCAGCACTCACTATTTTTAGCAAGGGAGGAAGCAGAAAGCAAAAGTCTGCTCTCTAGAGGAACAGTACCTAGCTGAGTAGCACGGAAACCCAGATTCAGTATTCGCGCTTGTAAGTGCTGGTGTAGATGTATCTATTCCTGCTGTCCATCCCTGGGGAGGTCTCTTTCCTGGAGTAGACAGACGCTTTCTTAGAAGCTAAGAAATTCAGTCTGTTGGAATTAAATCCGTACGATGCAGGAATATGTGTCAAGCTGTACTACCATTATTAGATCATTGGCCTGCCATTCAAAGATGGTAGGAGCTTCCAGAGACCAGATCTGCAGTCTAGAGAAAACCAGGCCACCCCTCAACTCCTGGAACTCTCTCTTTATGACAGACACTTAGGAAGCTGAGATGTGCTGTTGCCTTGAAGCCCGACCCCTTGAAGCTACAAGAGAGATTTATGGTCCTGCTCAGTTCCTGGCTCCTTGGCGTGCATGCTATATCAAACTAAATAGCGTTGTATAAAACTTCCTGTGGTCCCTGAAAACTTACAAGGCTCAGGTATCTTCTTAGTTTGGGGGTTCCTCTGAAGCCTGTCGCTGATACACTGTCGTTGATGGGAATCTCTATTCCTCTTTAATTTAAGCTATCTCTCCCAAAGTCCTCACGATTCTCCTCATTGCTGTCCTGCCTCAAGGTTGGCTCATAGCCACCATAGTTGGTCAGGCTTTCTCTTCTAATGAAGCTGATTTTTTTGAAGGGTGATTTTGTGCCATCTCCTTTGGGGAACCTGCTCTTCTCTCTCTTTGTTCTTGGAGTTTACTAGAGTGATGGTTAGTGTTTATGGTCATCTTGAGAGAATCTAGAGACACCTGGGAGATGGGCCTCTGGGCATGCCTATGGGGGTTGTCTTGATGGCACTCACTGAGGTAGGAGACCTGCCCACTATGGGTGGTACCATTCCCTGGTTGGGATCTGGGACTGTAAGTGGATAAAGGGAGTTGAGCAACAGTGTGCACCCAGTTGTTGTCTCCTTCCTGACTGTGGATGCCATGTGACCAGCTGCTTCAAGCTCTTCCTGCCATGATGGAACACACTTGTAAACCGTAAGCCAGGATAAATCCTTTCTCTTTTATGTTGCTTTGGTGAGTGTGTTTTATCACAGCAACAGAAAGGGCAAGTGTGTCTTGTATGAGTTTCTCAAGGAGGGGCCCTGTGGGAGCAGACAGAGCCTGCCAAGACCAGTTTGGCAGTGAGCGAGAACCCGTGGACAGTGGTGGTCTTCACAGTGAGCGAGAACCCGTGGACAGTGGTGGTTTCTTTCTTGAACCTGGTCTGCTGGGCTGTCTTACACCCCAGGGCTCCCGAACTTGCCTGTTTTAACCCTAAACTTGCCTGTTGTTGTCTGCCTGTTTGTTTTTGAGACTGGGTCTCTCTGTATAGTCTTGACTGTCCTGTCTGTAGACTAGGCAGGCCTTGAACTCACAGAGATCCGCCTACCTCTGCCTCCTGATTGCTGGGGTTAAAGGTGTGCGCCATGACTGCCGGGTGAACTTGCCTGTTTTAACCCTAACAGAAAGACCACATGATTCAGCAATGATCGATACTGAAAATATATCTGAGTCCGTGTAAGAGACACTACCTGCTGATATTGATTGTGTTACTATTCATAACAGCCAGGAACAAAACACCTCAGGATCTGCCCACTGATGAATGGGGAAAGAGTGTGTGGTGGACTAGTTATACCATGAAATACAGTACATCTTTTAAAAGAAATGTAACTCTGTCCTTGTCAAGAATGTGAGTGGAATGCTAGGTCATTACGATAAGTGAGGTGAGTCAGGTACAAAAAAATCAAGCCCTATATAGCCTAAAAATATGATCTATACAAGTTGCTGTATACAGTAACCAAGGAAGGTCTGGATGAGAAGGGCAGTCTCTTAGCAGCTAGACAACACCACTGTTAACTGCTCAACACTGACTTGGCAGGTGTGGCAGGAGCTTGAGTGCCCCTCCCTGATGTCCCAAGACCCCACTGGCACAGAGGAGTGGTCACATTGGACAATCATCCTCCATTTTATTCTCCAACTCTGTCTTAGTTAGGGTCTCAATTGCTGCGAGGAAACACCATGATCAAAAAGTAAATTGAGGAGACAAGGGTTTATTTATATTATTTATATTACCATATTGCTCTTCATCACTGAAGGAAGTCAGAGCAGGGACCTGGAAGCAGGAACTGATGCAGAGGCCATGGAAGGGTGCTGCTCACTGCCTTGCTTCCCATGGCTTACTCAGCCTGCTTTCTGATTTAACCCAGGACCACCAACCCAGGGGTGGCACCATGCACAGTGGGCTGGGCCCTCCCCCATCAATCACTAATTAAGAAAATACTTTGTTCCAGGTGGTGGTGGTGCATGCCTTTCATCCCAGTACTTGGGAGGCAGAGGTAAATGGATCTCTGAATTCTAGGCCAGTCTGGTCTACAGAACAAGTTTCAGGACAGCCAGGGCTACACAGAGAAACCCTGTGTCAAGACCCCCCCCCAAAAAAAAAAGAAGAAAATGCCTTACAGCTGGATATTATGGAGGTATTTCCTCAATTGAGGTTCCCTCCTTTCAGATAACTCCAGTTTGTGTGTCAAGTTGACATACAATTAGCTCGTACAAGCTCTGAGAATGACATTGTGTCATCACTTAACACAGGCATTGTTTGATATATGAACGCTGGGCTTAGGAATGTTTGATTTTATGGTTCTGTGAAAGCTACACTTAGTGGGGTCTGTTTTTCAAACCTTGATCTTTCTGTGGAGTAGCAATATGCCACAGGACATTTCTCGTGTGATGCTGGGCAGGGAGGGGAAACTTCTCCTTGGATATATATTGTGTTGCTAAGCAACAGTACATAGAGTAGGTCTATAAAAGATGCTTTTCAGGTTGTCTTAGTTAGGGTTTCCATTGCTGTGGAGAGACACCATGACCATGGCAACTCTTATAAAGAGAACATTTAGGTGGGGTGGCTGGCTTACAGTTCAGAGGTTCAGTCCATTATTATCATGATGGGGAGCATGGTGGCAGGCAGGCAGACAGTGCTTGGAGTGGTTGAGAGTCCTACATCTTATAGGCAACAGGAAGTCGACTGAGACATTGGGTGGTATCCTGAGCACAGGAAACCTCCAAGCCTGCACCCACAGTGACTCACTTCTTCCAACAAGGTCATACCCACTCCAACAAAGCTACACCTCCTAATAGTGCCAGGCCTTATGAGATTATAGAGGCCAAATACATTCAAGCTACCACACTGGTCAATGTTTTTAACTTACCAGGAGATTACCAGGAGGCAACCTCAACTAAAGTCATTTATGTTTGCACTACCTCACTTACCTTCTTTTTTCTTTTAGCCCTTTTACTATTTTAATAACTAGTGGCCTGTGTGAAATCCTGTCTGTGTAAAATCCACCCTGAAAAAACCCCTGAGTTAGCACCCTATTTAAATATGAGATATATATTATGAACTTAACATGCAGATGTATATTGCTTAACAATGACAATAAATATAAGAACGGCATTTCCTTGTTTTTTTTTTTGTCATTAGGCAAATATTGTGGAGTTTACTTATGCAAATGAAGATGACTCTAATTAGAGTATCATCTTACATGCAGTCCACTGCTAACTAAAACATTCATATTTGATGTATGACTATATGTCTAGCTACATACATAAAGTTAACATTCCATAAGGACTGCTCTTGAAAATTTTCTTGTGACTACTTACAAAATCTCCCTCTGCAAAATTTTGCACAAATTTATCATAAAGTAATAAACAAATAAAAATAGTGAGAAGGTATCAGGTTAGAAATGAGAATTTGTGTTACATTAGTAGGTACTGGGTATAGTGATGCACACCTATAAGCCCAGCACACAGGAGACTGAGGCAGGAGGATTGTGAGTTTCAGACTATCCTGGGATAGTGAGTTTAGGATGGCCTTGATCACATAGAGAGACCACATTTATTTATTTATTTATTTATTTATTTATTTATTTATTTATTTGTTACTTGTCTTGCAGCTGTGACCGAGGCCACTCCTGGAAGGGAGGGGTTGTTTTGGCTTATGATTTAGGTCCATCGTGGCAGTAAAATTATAGTGGCATGTGCTTGAGGCTGTTGGTTCTATTGTGTCTATAGTCAAGAAGCAAAAAGTGATGAGTGCTTATACTCAACTTGCTCTTTCCCTTTTCATTCAGTCTAGGACCCCAGCATAGGGAATGGTGTCACCCACAGCCAGTGTGGTCCTTCTCATCCAAATTAACAGAAAGAGAACCCCTCACAGAAGCTCGTATCCCAGGTGATTCTTGGGCCTATCATCTTGGCAGTTGACATTCACCATCACCCTCTGTGTCATGAATGATAATCATGAACTTAGAAGAAAAAATGCATTGCTTAACATATTTTTTCACAGTTGTACTTTCTGAATGGATTGAATAGATGTGTTCTAGAATCTAACACCTGTGTCTACATAAAAGGAAGAGATTCCACATTCAAATAAATCTGGAAATCAGAACATAATATACAGCGCTACTACTTTACAGGTATATACATTTACAAATGGTTCTGAGGCCTCACAGCTAAATTGTCTGTTTTATTTTGTCTAAACAAAATCTCTCCAAACTGAATTGATCATGGGATTTCTTTTTCTGCTTGTCAGTAGCAAGCTGCTGTATTTTAGACCTTATTATAGTTCAGGCATTTCACAAGTTCTTTTTTTCTTTAATCCAAGGCTCAAAATACATACTTTAATTCCTATCTTTAAATAGATATTACACATCATTTTAAAATGTACAAGGTAGGGCTAGAGATGTAGCTAAGTTGGTAGAGGGTTTGCCTAGCACACCTGAAACCCTGGGTTGGATCCCCAGGACCATGTAAGCCAGGCATAATGGTACATGCCTATAATCCCAGAGGCAAGAGCTTCAGAAATTTGAAGGATCACCCCTGGTTATACATCAGATTAAAGGCCAGCCTGGACTATATAATAACCTGTCTAAAAAAAGTGAAAGGCAAATATTTCATGATATATTATGCCTATATCCTACATTTCATATGACACTGTCCTTGATTTTTTGGTATTTCGAGATTTACTTATTTATGTGTATGTGTGTTGTTACATAAGTTTATGTGTACCATATGCATGAAGTACCCACAGAGGCCAGAAGAGGGCATCAGATCCTTTGGAACTGGAGTCATAGGCAGTTGTGAGCTGTTATGTGTGTTCTGGGAACCAAACCTAGTCCTCTGTAGGAGCAGCAAGGAGACCCCTGAGCCATCTCTCCAGCCCCTGATTTCTTGGTATTTCAATGCTAAACATTTCCTCAGACCACGCAAATCTCATAAGCAATATGTAACACAATATAGTTATGGCAATTGCCCTGGAAACTGCTTTCCTTCACAAGATGTCCTAGGACCATATCATAGAAAGATGTAGGAGTAAGGAATTATTTGTCACTTTCCACAGTGTGCTTCATTTTAATATGATCAATAAAATTAAGCAATGTCATGAGAGAAATACAGGGAAGTGTAGCCTATTGTCTCTGTGTTCCAAGAGGCTGTGTAATAGTGAGTAGTGTAACATTCTTTGTGCGAAAGCAGTCTCCTGAGTGTGCTGTGAAATGAGGCCACATTCCATAGGAACGCAGGACATTTCACACTGCCAATGGAAAGCCTGATACCACAGCGATGACAGAAACACTGCTGGCTCTCTCTCTCTCTCTCTCTCTCTGTGTGTGTGTGTGTGTGTGTGTGTGTGTGTGTAAGCACATGTTGAGTGCCTGTCTGTGTAAGTATGTGTGCAGGTGTGTTTGCCTATGCATATGTGTAAGTCCAGAGATTGACCCTGTCTTTTTCTATCACTCACCACCTTCCCCCGTCTTTCCTTCCTTCCTTCCTTCCTTCCTTCCTTCCTTCCTTCCTTCCTTCCTTCCTTCCTTCCTTCCTCTCTCTCTCTCTCTGAGTCAGGGCCTCACTCAATCTGCAGCTCACTGTTTTGGCTAGAGCATCCAGGATCCTCCTGATTCTACACCCCATGGGTGTGTTGCTAAACCTGGATTTTGCTTGGGTCCTGAGACTCCAAACTCAGTTCTCCCATTGAGCAGCTCTTTACTTGCTGGGCCTTCTCCTCAGCCTTCCTTTGCACATCAAAGTGGAATCATATTCTAGGGTGTGTTTTTACAAAATGCTTGTTCACATGTGGACAAGACTCTGCACCCCACTGTCCCCTGGACACAAACCGATTTGGGATTGGAGCCTGGATGGTTTACTACAGAAGCCATGGGTTGGATTTGGCTGACAATCCTCAGTGTGGTTTTCTAGTATGGTCTGTTTTGCTGGCTGCTGGCTAGCACTCAGGCCTAGCCTGGTAGAGCCTGCTGCAGCCTCTGCTTCTTTCCCTGGGTTTGAAGGGCTAACAGCTGCCTGGGAGGTGGAGCAGAAAGGCTTGGCAGGAACAGGTGGCCCCACATGTGTTCACTGGTGAGAGTTCAGCAACTGGTCACTGGGCAGGGAGAAGAGAGTGGGGACCAGGGAAATTGAGAGGGGAGGATGTTAAGAGATAATCAGGTTGGAAGAGCGACAGCTTAGATTGTGTGTGTGCGCGCGCGCGCGCGCGCAAGAATGTGTGTAGAAGTCAAAAATTAACTTCAGTTTTTGTCTTCAATTTTTCTCTACCATAATTTTTGAGACAGGGGTCTCTCACTGAACCTGGAGTTCACAGACACAGCTAGGCTGGGTGCCTGTTGAGCTCCACGAATCCTCCTGTCTCTGCCCTCCAAACCACCATTTCCACTGCCCTACTTCAGGGCTGGGATTACAGACATGTGCCTACGCCCCTGGCTTTCATGAGTCTGCTGGAGATCCCAGCTCAGATTCCCCAGGTTTGTGCAGCAAGCAGTTTACACACTGCGCCATCTACCCTGCTCCAAAGCCTGGGCTCTTCCTCTTCCTCCTCCTCTTCTTCTCCCTTGCTTGGTTTAACAACAGAGAATTAAAAGTGCATTTGTAGAAACTGAGGTGGACAATACTCTTTTTAACTAGGGGCCACTTAAGGCTCTTAAGTTCTTTGAACCTGCAATTCCAATGGTGTTTGAAATCTGATACCATTTACTGACTCACAGGACCTAGAGAGACCACACCCACCGGGAGCGCTGCAATTGTGCTTTGTCTGAGCCCTTTTCTCAGGGGCACAGAACAGTCTTGGAGCGCTTCCTGTGGGCATCCCTACCTCAGGCTTTGAGGGGGAGCCACAGAGCTGAGGAGTAAAGAAGAGACCAGGAAACAGGTATAGTTTGTTAAGATACGGATAGCAGCCTCAGTCCACAAAGCTCTCAAGTGTCCTGGCTGATTAAACTGAGCCCTGAGCATCTATCTACAAATGCCCAGTGGCTTGGGGTCCCATATTTATTATTTTCAGGAAAGCCCTTGATAAGCTTCAGTTTCTGCCTCTAATTCCTGCCTTGACTTCCCCTTCATGATGGATTATAAACGGTAAAGCTAAAATGGTCACACGGTGTTTTATCACAGCAGCAGAAACCGAACCAGGCAGGACAGCAAGTTTGCCCATGTCTCTCAGGCATCAGGTTTTTTGTTGTGTATATTTTGTTTTATGGAGTCAGCCAAGGGTAGTGAAGCCTGGAGAAGGGAGTCGAAGGCAAGGGCATGGTGGTTTCAGCCCTTTCAGAGTCTTCTGGGATGATTTTAAAAGGAAGAGATGGGCAAGCGTCAGCAGGGCTGCTCCTCTTCCTCCTCTTCCTCCTCTTCCTCTTCTGGTCTTTTTGAGACAAGGTCTCTCTATTTTGCAGTCCTGGCTGTTGTGGAATTCACTATATAGACCAGCCTGGCCTCGAACTCACAGAGACCTGTCTGTCCCCGCCTCCTGAATGCTGGGATTAAAGGAGTCAATTCTTTTTTTTTTTTTTTTTTTTTTTTTTGGTTTTTCGAGACAGGGTTTCTCTGTGTAGCTTTGCGCCTTTCCTGGAACTCACTTGGTAGCCCAGGCTGGCCTCGAACTCACAGATATCCGCCTGGCTCTGCCTCCCGAGTGCTGGGATTAAAGGCGTGTGCCACCACCGCCCGGCAGGAGTCAATTCTTAAAGCAACACATGAATAGCAAAGAAACACCTTGTTTGTGTATATGTTGCTGTATATGAAAATGTGGATTCCCCACACAACTCAAATTAGGTCAATTAAAAACATGAACATTAAAAAAAATTATTTTCTTTCCCCACCTTTTTACTTTGAAATGCTCCAAAATAATTTTTTAAAAAGACTGTGTATAGAGGAAGAAAAAAAAAAGCTTGGACCTTTTCCCCGAGATTTCCCACTTGTTAAGGTTTGGGCACACCTGCCTTTCCTTCCCCTCAGACTTCTGTTTGAATCATTGAAGTCAATTGCAGATGCTGTGGCTCCATTTTTGTGAACTTTTTGTTTTCCAGACAGGGTCTCTCTGTGTAGCCCTGGCTGTCCTGGAACTCACTCTGTAGACCAGGCTGGCCTCCACTCAGACATCTGCCTGCCTCGGCCTCCTGAGTGCTGGGATTAAAGGCGTGTGCCACTACCACCTGGCTCATTTCTGTCAGCTTTAATATGAATCTCACAGGGGGGAAAAGAACCATAATGCTATATAGGTTCATGATAATTTAATTTTGATTCAATAGAATCAAGTTATATCCATATTCAAATTTCAGAAATGAAACCTCAAAGGCCCTTTGTAATTGGTTATTCTAAAATCCAATATTTGGGACTAGAGAGGTGGCTCAGCTGTTGAGTGTATACTGTTCTCTCAGAACCTGAGTTCTGCTCCCAACACCCGCATTGGGTGGCTCACAACCTGCCTGTGACTCCAGTTCCAGGGGAGTCTGATCACTCTGGCTTCCACGAGCATCTGAACTTAGGTGTACCCGTCCACGTAATTAAAAACTCAATGTTCACCTAAAGTTCCACTGCATTTGTTTGCTGTGGGTTTTTTTTTGTTGTTGTTTTGTTTTGTTTTTTTGTAGTGCGAAGGACTGAACTAAGGGTCTCATGAATGCAGGTCAGCTATATTAGAGGATGCTAGATGGCTAAACCACTGAGTTACAAACATCCTTAGTCCAATCATTGGGTTTCTTTCTCTTTTTGGAGACAGGTTTCCACTGTTAGCCCTGGCTGGCCTGGAACTCCGTGTAGACCAGGCTGGCCTGGAACTCCGAGATTTGACTGCTTCTGCCCTCTGAGGGGTGGGACTAAAGGTGTGCGCCACTGTGCTCCGTTCCTCATTGAGTTTCTTCAGTCTCATTTTTCACGCCGAGTGGCTCTACTTCATTCCCGCACACATTTTCCTAGTTCTTTCAAGACATTAACTTTTGAGTCTAAGTCAGTTATTTTGGAGAATGCCCATGGGTTGGATTTATCTGATTCCTCCTTCCTGGATGAGTTCAGTACGGTTTCCTTTTTTTTTTTTCTTTTCAGTTCACTAGAAGGAGGACATTTTCCACGCATCACATCGGGACACACACTTCAGTGGGGTTTATGAAAGTGGAACTAGTGTCGTTGTAGTGTGGCATAGCCTGTCTCAGTCACTCTTCTATTGCTTGTGAAGAGACACCGTGACCACGGCAACTCGTATAAATGAAAGTATTTCACTGGGGCTGGCTTATATAGTTCAGAGGTTTAGTCCACGGTCATCATGGCAGGAAGCACGGCAGTATGCAGGCAGACATGGTGCTGGAGAGTGAGAGTTCTATATCGGGATCCACAGGCAGCAGACAGAGAGAGACACTGGGCCTGGCTTGAGCCTTTGAAACCCCAGAGCCCACCCCTAGTGACACATCTCCTCCAGCAAGGCCACACCTACTCTAACAAGGCCACACCTCCTCATAGTGCCATTCCTTGGTGACCAAGCATTGAAATCTATAAACCCATGGGGGCCATTCTTATTTAAACCACCACACTACCCTTTTCATTGTTTAGGCTACCAATGTCCCGTAGATCCTCACAGCTATGTAAACCATCACTTTGCTCTAGATGTGGAGTATTCCTTCAATCCCCACAAGTTCTCTCTTGTCCCTCTGCTCAGTCCCCTTCCCCAAATCCTGCAAACCTCACATCTAATCTCTGGCCCCATTGCTTTGCATTTTTTTGTGAGCATAGTAATAGAATCGCAAGGCGTATAATAAACTTTTTGTGTCCGACTTCTTTCATTTAGCATGGTGCTTTAGAGATTTATCCAGATTCTTGACAGGCAGAAATATTTTTTTTAAGATTTATTTTTATTTTATGTATATGAGTGTTTTGCCTGTGTGTATGTATATGTGCCATGTCTGGTGCCCAATGTAGACAGAAAAGAATGCCAGATCCCCTGAAACTGGGGTAATAGATGGTTTTAAGCTACCACGTGAGTGCTGGGAAACTGAACCTGGGTCCTCTGTAAGAGCGTCAGGTGTGCTGATCCTCTGAGCCACCTCTCCAGCTCTGAGGTGCCTGTGTTTTGTTGTGGTTGTTGATTAAGACTTCACTACATGTGTCCAGCGTAAGTGATTTATTCTTTACCCAGTCGATGGGCATCTGAACGGCTTCCAGTTGTTAGCTCTTATGAAGCAGGTTTGAATATTGCTGTGGACTCATTTATAGGTCTCCTGACTATATACACAGGAATGGGACTAGAGCTTGCCACAGCAATGGCAGTCAGTGTGTAGCTTTATAGGAGTCTGCCCCATTATTTCCTTAGTGGCTATGCCATTCTGCACGCCCCCCCCCCCCCAGCAGCAGTTCACTCTGCTCTGTGAGAATTCTAGTCCCACCCCACCCTTGGCAGCATTTGGAATTCTCAGTTCATTTTTTAATCTTTGTAGTAGACGTGTGGTGGTATCTTTAAAAATCGAGACTGTGCATGCTCACTCAACTCTGTGCTATGGCGCTGGTGTCCACAAGTGTTCTCCAGGATAAACATGTCTCTTTTGTCATTGATATTTTGTAGGTGATATTTTGAGATCATGTGCGTAGCCTGTCACAAAAGGTACGTTCCCTGGGATTCTATTAACTTCAGCCAGTGTCTCTGCTCTCTATGGATAATAGTGTACTGGGTTATGTGGTGATCGAAATTTAAAACTTTAAACTTGTGTGTCAGGGGAAAGCATGCCATACTGAGCATGTGAGTCAGAATACAGCTGGCTGGACTCGGTTGTCTCCTTTGGTCGTGTTCATTCCAGAACTGAACTCAGGTTATCAGGCTTGGCGCAGGGTGTCTTTATCCACAGAGCCATCTCACTGACCCTGGAATGTAATTATTTTTCAAAGCATTTTTTTTCTACATGTATTAACAGAAATTCTCTTGTAATGATCTTCCCTCCTCCCCTGCCCCCTGGTTTTACAGTGGCTACACAAATTGATTCTTTTTAAATGCAGTCCATTAGAAACCATTACTGCCATCTTTCATTTAGGTGCCTCAGCTGTCGTGGGTCTGCCCATGGGTTCCTCTCCAAGCTGGCTCGTTTCCATCAGCCTTTGAATGCATACCTGCCTGCTGTCATAGGAAGAATTCCTAGGCTCATCTTATGCTTTCCTGGAATCAGCTGTTTCTCTAAGTGACCTTGGCTCCTTTTAGTGAGGAATGGTGTTTTTAAAACTGACTCCAGGCACTCTGTGTACCAGGACGTCTTCATTTCTAAGCCCCTCAGTAGCCATACTTGGAATATATAAATCAATAGACTTCAATGAATGATATTGATTTTATATCGTTCCTCCAGCCCACGTTCAAAGCATAGAGCTCTTCATATGACCCTGCTCTATGCTTCATATGACTCTTCCACAGGAAGAACTCTCTTCTCAGAAATATCCTATTATATACTTGTCCTACCCTAAGTTATTACAAGTATTTTCAAAATCACTATATTTACTACTTTACTAACAATAGATTAACTAAGTAAATTTGAGATCTTTTATAGTTAAGGAGGATTTTACCTGCTTTTATTATTGTACTTCCAAATTTTATTTGAATTATTTTCCCTCTAATGTAGTTAGCAATTTGATATAAAACTAAATGGAGCCATTTCTTGCGTTTAATTTTAAGATATAGGCCATTTTTAAACTAACTTTTAGAATGAAAGATACATTTTCTTGGTGTAATAATGCAAGCCTAAACTTGTTTTCAATAAAAGTCCTAACGGGACTGGAGAGATGGCTTGGTGGTTAAAAGCACTGGGTGCTTTTCCCGAAGTCCCAGGTTTGATTCTCAGCACCCATGTGGTAACACAAACACCTGTAACTCCAGTTGCAGGGAATCTGATGCCCTCTTCTGACCTCTGTGGTCACACAGGGTGCATAGACATACATGCAAGCAAACACATAAAATTAAAAAACAAAACCCAAAACACACCGACCAACCAGACAAATCTGAGTGACAGCAGAGAAAGTTTCAACTGGTGGAACCACCCAACCAACCATGCTGCTGAGTGGTCAACCAATCACGCTGCTGGGTGGTCAACCAATCACGCTGCTGGTGGTCAACCAATCACGCTGCTGGTGGTCAACCAATCACGCTGCTGGGTGGTCAACCAATCACGCTGCTGGGTGGTCAACCAATCACGCTGCTGAGTGGTCAACCAATCACGCTGCTGAGTGGTCAACCAATCACGCTGCTGAGTGATCAACCAATCAGGCTGCTGAGTGATCAATCAATCAAGCTGCTGAGTGATCAACTTAGCATAAGTGGAAGGTTTCCCGACAACTATGGAGCCCTGTGATGTCATAAAAAACAAATAGTAATGCCATTTATCAGCTAATAAGTTCCTTTGGAACAGAGACGATGTTTTTTAATCCCCAGAGGATAGAACATGGTCAACAAATGGAAGGCATTCAGAAAGGCTGTCTTGAATGAATGGAAGGATGAACAGCTAGATAAGCAGGAGTCTATCTCAGTGAGATAAAATGATGGGGTAACAGCAATTATACTAAAGAAGAATGAAGAGTGACATTTACCTCATAAAAACAGCAATGTAAAATATAGAGTTTGCAGGAACCCAGGCCTAAAAATATATATAAAGAGAGTTCACTGGTAAGACATTGTTGCTCAAAAACTCAACCTCTGATAAAACGTTCGATTTTTGTTTTAATTTTTTTTTATTTTTTGGCTTTTCAAGACAGGGTTTCTCTGTGTAGCTCTGGCTGTCCTGGAACTCTCTCTGTAGACCAGGCTGGCCTCTAACTTATAGAGATCCACCTTCCTCTTCCTCTCAAGTGCTTGGATTAAAGGCATACAGCACCACTGCCAGCCAATTTGTTTTGTGTGTGTGTGTGTGTGTGTGTGTGTGTGTGTGTGTGTGTGTGTGTATTTATGTGTACCACCTTTGTGAGGGTTCCTGTGAGGGCCTGAAGGTTCATTCCTTCCACCATGTGGAGTTGGAGGATTGAACTCAGGTCCTCAGGCATGGCGGCAGGTGCCTTTATCTGCTTTATCTCAGGTTCGCTTTAAGAGGAGTTCACTGAGCCATCTCTCTAGCCCCAACATTTCTCTCAAATACACATTTGTTCTATACTGCACAACATCTGGATGGTTACACATTCTACCGCTCTGGTTGTAGTGCACAACATCTGGATGGTTACACAGTCTGTCCCTCTGTTTGACATCCCTCGGAGCAGTGCATCCAGTTTCCAGCGACAGCTGGGATGGAGGAGGGCTGGTAGGAAGAGTGACGGATCTGAAAACTATCAGATTACTGAAAGGGATCAAGCAGTGGTGTTTATTTTATTTTTCATGGTGTGTGTGTGTGTGCGCGCGCGCGCACAAGCGCATGTGAACATGAGCGTGGCTGCCTGAATAGGTTAAAGGTGTCGGATGCATAGAAAGTGACGTTTCAGGAAGTTATGAACCACCTGACGTGGATGCTGGGAGTCGAACTCAGGTCCTCCGGAAGAGCAATTCGTGCTCTCCATCCCATGAAGCAGTTTCTTTTGGGGAAACGTGTGCGATCAAATCACAGCTTTTTCCACATGGCCTGTCCGTGGAGCTCCAAGAAGCAGAACTAAGACCAGCGTGTGAGGTGTAGACACCAGCTTTTGTCCAGTCTGAGAAAATATGGCCTCGGGGTTGGAGACAGAGGGAGAGAGGGAGAGGGGAAAGGAGGAGGCGGGAGAGGGGGAGGAGAGGGACGCAGTGAATCGAACTGCTGAGGCCCCGGCATTGTCAAGTGCCGTTCACACACCCCTCTTTCGGGAGGGCCAGAAGGAAATGCTGTCCACTGCATTTGAACAGCTGTGCCTGAGGAAGTGCCTATGGGAGGGCTCCACCCCTGCTCTTGGGCTGCTGTGTCATGAGAGTATTACTTACCTCTATTAACCAGGTGTCTCTGACATCAGAGGGCACGGAGAGCTCACAGATCTAGGTGTGAGGTTCCTATGCCACCTGCCATGTGGCTGCAAACTGTGTTCATCAGATCCAAGCCACAGCACAGCATTATTTCATAGAGAGCACATGAAACGTGACCCCTCTCAAATGTGCAAATGTATCATTCTTACAGACACATCACATCCTTTCTGTCACCACAGGGGAAATGCAAAAGGTTTTGTTTGAATTTTAACTCTGTGTCTCCTAAGCTTAATTATCAGTAGGACACTAGGGTACTTAAAAAAAAAAAAAACAAGAAGCAAGCAAGGAAGGAAGAAATGAAGGGAATGAGAGAGAGAGAGAGAGAGAGAGAGAGAGAGAGAGAAGAGAGAGAAGAAGAGGAGGAGGAGAGGAGAAGAGGAGGAGGAGGGAGGAGGAGGAGGAAGGAAGGAAGGAAGGAAGGAAGGAAGGAAGGAAGGAAGGAAGGAAGGAAGGAAGGAAGGAAGGAAGGAAGGAAGAACAAACCTTGCTCTGCCTCTCCTTCCAAGGTTCCTTGTTAATGCCACCCGCTACTCCCTACTCGTGCTTCTGTTCTGCTCTGCGCTGTCTCTGGGTCTTCATCCTTCCAGCACAATTCTCGAAACACACCACCAGGTGGCGCTGCTAGACCTACAAAAAGAAGTCAGCCACACACCCGTGCCTGTCAGATCTGGGCCTTGCACGGAATATGTTTGCATCTGTGCTGGAAAGGGCGGCAGGGACTTGGACGTCTGTGTCCACATTACAACTATTGCCAGATGAGTGGCGTTTCCCAAAAAAGGCTACTCACAAGTTCCGCAGCTTTCTGTTTGTCTCCTCCAGATTCCCATTTTGGGGGCATCTTATTTTAAAAGCTCCGGAGAAAAGAAGCTCTTCAGTGGCGTTACTGAGAACCAGCAGCCCCCCAGAGTATGAGAAAGCCCCTTTTCTCCAAAGCTGTATTTCCAGCTATGCATATGGGGTTTCCTTCAGAATCGCTGAGGACAAAGACTGGAAACAGGAAGCCAGAGCCTGACACAGACTCCTCTTCCAACCCTCTGTTCACCTTTCATTTCTGAACCGTGCATTCGGATTAGCTGCAAGGGAAACAATTCGATGACTGGACTGTGCCACAGGCAAATGGTTTTTGTTTTTTGTTTTTTGTTTTTGGAGACAGGATTTATCTGTAGCTTTGGGCCTGTTCTGGACTAGCTCTGTAGCCCAGGCTGGCCTCGAACTCACAGAGATCCACCTGCCTCTGCCTCCCGAGTGCTGGGATTAAAGGCATGCGCCACCACTGCCTGGCCAGGCAAATGGTTTGTGCAGGCAGATTTTTTTTTTTTTTTCTGAGACAAGGTTTCTCTGTGTAGTTTTTGGTGCCTGTCCTGGATCTCACTCTCTAGACCACGCTGACCTCGAACTCACAGAAATCCACCTGCTTCTGCCTCCCGAGTGCTGGGAGCAGACAGGTGATTTTAATGGAAGAAGCAAGAACTGCTTCCCAGGCTAAGAAAGGGACATTCTTGGCTGAGTTGACGGAACTGAGGTCAGCTACTCACAGGGAGAGTTCATGGCTTCTCGGCACCTGGTGACTTTGTGCGTCCCACTTCTAAGAAGCCTGTGTCTCCATAGACTGTCCATCCCCACGGCTTCAGGAAATGCACTCTCGAAACAGCTGTTTCCTGCCCTCCCTTCTTTCCTTCCCACTCGAGGATGTCTTTCACGCAGTCAGTGGAAACAGGCGCGCAGACTCTGGTAGAGCACACGTGCAGAGTGCTGCTGGCAAGTCACGGTCACTTCCGGCATCCTGGAGGCTGGGCAGAAGGGAGAGCAAACAAAAGTAGGGAGCTGTGAGCTGAAGGCTTCGTGGGACAGGATGTGCGTTCAGTGGGAAAGCTTTGGACTGTGCACTCCAAGCGAGACCGCTGAGCTCTGACGGTAGGAGGCGCTCTAAAATCTTCTCCCTGGGGTGACGGAGACGGCTCAGTAAAGTGCAGGCTGTGCACTCTGGAGGTCCAAAAAAAAACCAAAACCAAAAACAAAAACAAACAGGTTTAGGTGCAGCTGTAGCTCCCAGGAGAATCCCTGGGCCTCACTAGCCAGTTTGTTCAGACAAATCAGGTTGCAGGTTTAGTGAAAGAGCCGCTCTCAAAAAATATGTAAAGTGACTGAGGAAGACCCCAACATGGACCTCAACCCTTCCCACTATCGATGTGTGCTTGCGCGCACACACACACTTTGCTCAGAAGGGGAAAGAGTGCTTCTTTCTGGAATTTACTGTCAAAGAGTTGGAGAAGGGTGGGAGGACCAGTGTGCAATGTTTTTGTCTGGCTTTGGCTTTTCACACACGGTGTCTCTGGTATAGCTCTGTAGACCAGGCTTGCCTCAAGAGACCCATCTGCCTCTGCCTATGGAATGCTGGGATAAGAGGTGTGTACAAACCACCACCACCACCACCACCACCACCACCACCACCACCACCACCACCACCACCACCGGCTCCAGCGCACAGTGTTTATCCTGTGGGCTACAGTAAGGTTGTCACCAACAAAGATGGGAATTCCTGGCCAAGGGCTTGGGAAACATGACAAAGTGCAGATTACTAAGTTGATTGTCCTGAGGCCTTGTTTTGTTTTGCCTTTATTTTTTTCTGAGACAGGGCTACAGGTTTAGCCCTGACTGTCCTGGAACTTGCTTTGTAGATGAGGCTGGCCTCAATCACAGGAGTCTGCCCCCCTGCCCCCCTCCCAGTACTGGTATTAAAGGCGTGCACTACCACTGCCCGGTTTTATTTTTATTTTTTAAATTGTGTATATGAGCAGGATGTGTGCACATATGCCACAATGTGTGATATGTAGAAGTCAACTTTTAGAGTTGTTTTTTTCTCCTTCCACAAGTGGGTTCCAGGGATCGAACTCAGGTGGCCAGGCTTGAGCAGCAAGTGCCTTTAACCCTGGAGCCATCCCATCAGTCTGTCCAATAGACCTTATTTCTGCTCAGCAGGATACATTTACTCGTAGGAAGCACTTGTCTTGTTCCAAATGGGGCTTTTTCACTAGTGAGATTTCAAACACACAAGAATAGTGCAAGGAACACGCGTGTCCCAATAGCAGGGTTCAATAGTGGCTACTATCTTGCTACATTTGTTTTGTGTCTTCCCAACATGTCTTTTAAAGCTCCTTTCTCTCATGAAATTGGGATCAAGTTAAGGCTCATGCTTTGCCTGAAATGTCTCTTTAGCTTCTTCTCACCTGGAGAATCTCCTTTTTAAACTATATTGACTTTTTGGAGACAGGGTCTCACTAGTGTAGCCCTGGCTAACCTGGAATTTGCTGTGTAGATCAGGCTGGCCTCAAACTCAGAGGTCTGCCTGCCTCTGCCTCCCAAATGTTGGGATCAAAGGTATGTGCTGGTTGATACTGGCTTTTTGAAGAGATCATGGCCTGCTCCATTCTCCAGATTTGTCTGGTTTCCTCTGGTCTCCACAGTTCTCCATGTGCTAGAGACCTCCAAGTATGACCATGAGTGCACGCTCTCTCCGGTTTGTCTAGAAAGCATGATATGACTCCTTGATTTTGTCTACATCTTGAGGATTTTCACCTGGGGCTGAAGGAGGCAGCAAATGTTGGCAGGGAAACGTGAGAACGGTGCCTTCAGAACGCAGCTTGTGAGTGCAAACTGGTGTGGTCACTCCGGAATGCCACTTGTTATTTTTACGTGTGTAGGTGTTTGGGCTGAATGTACCCTGTACCACAGTGTGTGCATGGTGCCCACAGAGGCCAGAAGAGGGTGTGAGATTCCACTGCCACTGGCGCTCCTATGTGGGTACAGGGAATTGAACATGGGTCCTCTGGAAGAACAGCCAGTGCCCCCCAAGCCATCTCTCCAGCCCCATTTGTCTGTTTCTTGAAAAGCAAAAAATAAATTTACTGATGGGCAAAAAAATTAGCTTGTGGCATGCCCAACCTGTAGCCCGTGAGCCACATACAGGCCAGCATAAATATGAATGGGATCCCACACAAAATAGTAAACTTGCTTAAAACATTTTGAGATTTTTTTTTGGGTGTGTGTGTGGGGGGGCATATGTTTTGAATTGTGCAGTTTTGAACTATGAACTTCATAGATGACTTTGTCACAATGTCAAAAGGGTGATACTCTAGAGCCCAGGATGTTGTATTGTGCAAGGGGAACCCCAGCTGGTCAGGCCAGGGTATCCCACTTGTGAAGGGGAAAACATGCCAGGCAGATGCATCAGTGGTGGAGGCCAGAGGTCGCTCATGCCCCAGGCACTGTATCCACGTGGAAATAAATTTATTATAATAAAGAGAAAGATAGGGAAAGAGGGAGACAGAAAGAGGGGGGAGGTGTGGGGTCGGGGGTGCACACCTCGAGAGAACGGGGGCGGGGGCAGGGGCGGGCAGTAAGGGGACGCTGGGCGGGTCTCCCAAGGGGCGGGTTTCCAAGGGACGGGTCAGAATACTAACACAGGAGAAAAGCAAGATTGCGCAAAGATTTATTTAAGGGCAGGTGAGATGGCTCAGCAGATAAAGGCACCTGCCCCCAAGCCTGAGGACCCAAGTTCAACCCCCCAAATCCATATGGTAGAATGGAATGTAGAAGGCATGAACCTCTTACAAGCTGTCCTCTGGCCCCCTCACATGCTGTGACATCCGTACACCCACACTCATACCCACGCCCACCTGGGACCACAAATCAATAGATGGATGTAAAATACTTTCAAAAGAATTTCATCGGCCATTTTATATTTCAGCACTCCAGTTACAGCGCACGCTGTGTAAAATGGAGCGCTTACTGTTCACTATGCATGTAACGAATGCCTTTAATTCTGCAAAGTAATTAATAGTAATTAAATCGATAGTAATTAAAATAATTCTGTAAGTAAAGTCTACGTCTTTTTAGTCAGAGGTACATAGTTGTTTTGTGTTTTGTTTTTGAGATGGGGTCTCTCCATATAGCCCTGGATGTCCTGGAACTCAGGGTGGCCTAACTCACAGAGATCTGCCGGCCTCTCCAGTGCTGGTTCTCAACTGGTGGGTCGCATAAGACCATTGGAAACCACTTATTTCTGTGGTCTTCAGAACTGAGACATTGCTCCTCTATCTGTCTCCAGGCCAGTCTGCCCACATGCAGAGCCATCCACAAAAGAGGACCCAGACCTATATAAAAAGGTCGCAGCGTTAGGAAGGTCGAGGATCACTGACATAGGGCATTAATTGTACCAAAATTACTTTAAATTGGCTGCTTATAAAGTGTTTATATAAAATGTTTTTTTTTTTTTTTTTGTTTTTTTTTTTTTTTTTTTTTTTTTTCCGAGACAGGGTTTCTCTGTGTAGCTTTGCGCCTTTCCTGGAACTCACTTGGTAGCCCAGGCTGGCCTCAAACTCACAGAGATCCTCCTGGCTCTGCCTCCCGAGTGCTGGGATTAAAGGCGGCGGGCTGGAGGGATAGCTCAGCCATTAAAGGCTAGGCTCACAACCAAAAATATAAAAGGTTTTAACATAAATAAATGAATCTTGATTTTGTTAAGGGATAGTTTCTCAAGGCTGGAGAGATGGCTGCTCTTCCAGAGGACTTAGGTTTGATTCCAAACACCCACTTCTAGACACCTGTAATTCATTTCAGGGGCTCCAGTGCCCTCTTTGGGCCTCCATTGCACCAGACATGCTTGTGATGCACATACAACATACCTAATCACATAAAAAAGAGTTTCTGACATAGTCAATACCCTTACTAAATCAGAAAATAAAAAAATCAAAATCTTTATAATTTTACAATGTACACACACATTACATATTAAAATATCCAATCCTTTAACATTATTAAAAATAAAATGTATTATCTATTGGCAATGAATTATGTTGCTGAAAATTTATTATTCTAATACAAAGGTATTAGAATACCTTTGTTGTTATGCCTAACAAGACAAAACATATAAATGCCATATGGATTCAAGTCCAGAAATAATGCAAAACTATGTATACGTATAGATTAAACCTAAAATTAATCTTTTAAATTTTAAATTTACATTGTATTTATCTAGCAAAAAGCAGTTTAGAAATTTCTGAGCATCTAATAAAAGCTTAACAATTCAATCATCCTTTAAATAGTTTTAGTCATCTTACTTATAAATCCTTCAACAAGATTTTTTTCTTAGCCCCACTTTCCAGAAATAACATTTGAAAGTGCCAGACTCAAAGCGCCCCCTTTAATTAATTAATAACATTTAGTTAGGTTTGACTGAGCTGAAATCCTCTATAACTGGCTTTCCTTTACTCTCAAATTCTGCACTTAAATTTCTCCATTTTTTGTTAACTTTAAAAAAATAAAGGCAGCTGGGCAGTTCAGTGGCATATGCCTTTAATCCCAGCATTTGTGAGGCAGAGGTAGATGGATCTCTGAGTTCGAGGCCAGCCTGGTCTACAGAGCGAGTTCTAGGACAGCCAGGGCTACACAGAGACACCCTGTCTCAGAAAACCAAAGAAAAGGAAGAGAAAAACCAGACATAAGCAATGGTTCCTAGACTTTAATGCAATCCAAACGTTGTCCTCGCAAAACACACACACACACACACACACACACACACACACACACACACACACACACTTTTAATTAGACAGGACACGAATAGTAATTTTGGTGCATGGATAGTGAGTTCAAAAGTGAAATGACCAGAGGTTTGTAGCTAAGTTTTCCTCAAACCCGCCTGGGGCAGGTGAAGTTTTACCCCACAATTGTCTGGAAGCAGTCCTAAGTCCTAGACTGTCAACCAGAACTCTCCCCAGAGGGCACCGAATAGGATAAGCAGTATTTTCATGGTCACACAGTTAGTAGAATTTCAGGGTCTTTTTGTGGTCACCAGACACTACAGGCGAAAATTGGGGTCCCCTCTTGGGATGCTTGATCGATTAATACAGAACTTAAGAATGGACACAAATGGGAGTGGAAGCAAGATTTTATTAGAGTTTGAAAGAAAACCCCCAGGGTTAGGCAAGCTGTAAATTCCAGCAGTAGCCCAGAGGAGGAGAATGGGGGCCGAGAGGGGGGAAGTCACACTGTTTAGGCCAGCTTGGCGGTCAGACATGCGGTGGACAAGCCACGAGAGGTAGAGAGGGGGAGTTTCAGAAAAAGAGCAAGGAAGCCCAAAACGGTGGGGCAGCCCAGAGTGTTAGGGAAATCATGCTTAGAAAAGAGATAGCCCGGATGGAGGGATTTCCTGAATAATTTAGAAGAGCTGGCAGACTTACAAAGCTGTATGGCTGTGGTCCACTGAGCTACTCTGCTAGGGGCAGCATTTATGGGAAGGAAAAGTGCATTATCTCATTAAAGAAATGGTTATTCTTCCTACTCCTTAAGCATGGCCTTCCTTGGTGTGGTCTTTCAGCCAGGTGATTGATCTGCCCAACTAGAATGTTATATGTCCACCCAGGCCAGAGATTCTACTCTGACCCAAGTGAGCTTTTTGTGTTTTTTTTTTTTTTTTTTTGTAATGGACCTTTGTTGCTGTTCTGACAAGATCGCAGCAGAAGAGAGACTAGATGCACCGTCCTAGAAGATGGTCATCCTGATTCTCCTCCGTTCAGATGGCTGGAAGACAAGCCGAGTGAAGCCCAGACAAGTTCCCCGCAGCCCCATAGACCCTGTGTGCTTATGACCAAAAGGCTGTGGAAGCAACACATTTGTAGGTTACCGACCACAAATATCACACTGATTCCATGTGCTTTTCTCAACTGTGAAACCAGGGCATGCACCCACACTGCCAGCAGACCTAGACCTGTTCACTGCAACACTTAGATCAGAAGCCCGGTGGCTCACATGCCACAGTCTAAGAGCACATTTTTGTGTGTGTTGCTGGATCTGGACGAAACAGGATTGAATTCCATAGCTAAACCATTTCTCAGTTGCATCATGTGCTGAGATGAAGTCATTTCTAACAATGGAAGCCTAGAGGGTAGGTTGACAAGGGCAGAGATGCTTCCAGGTGTAGAGAGGGACACTAATGCTTTTATGAACACAGTTCAAGCTCTAGAAAAGGGAACACGGGGGAATTTTCCATTTATTAAAGCTCTAGCTTCGGGCAACCCCACGAGCCTGCATAAAGTGGCCAACATGAGGAAGAGAAGAATCGGTGAGACATTCCGTGATTATGACTCCTTGCACCTGGTGATGTACACAGCCTCCAAGCTTGGCATGGAGTAGAAGATTCTGATCTGTTTCATGATGAGAACAGAAAGGTTCAAAGACACCTGTGAAAGCGGATGCC
Source organism: Peromyscus leucopus (assembly GCF_004664715.2). NCBI lineage: Eukaryota > Metazoa > Chordata > Mammalia > Rodentia > Cricetidae > Peromyscus > Peromyscus leucopus. The sequence continues at coordinate 4,979,494 of NC_051069.1, read as the reverse complement.
TCGTGCGGGCCGCCTCCTCCTCCCACTCATTAGACAAAACATCGCCCCACAATCTCACCATTAGGAAGCGATGAGTCCAAAGAAACAATTAAGAAGAAAGCAAGATGCTTCTGGACAAGGAAAACCCACAGAGACAATTGTGCCAGTCCCGGAATCCTCAGCAATGGTTCAAGGACAACTAAACCTAGACCAAGAGCAATGTGAAGAAGTAATACAGATGGCATCTGAGGATGCAGGACTTGAGTTTGCGCTGTTCAAACTTAAACAAGCTATGGTTAACTTACAAGCAACCTTCACGGCATGCCCGCAGGCAGCTCAAAGACTGTGGAGACTGTTGGGTCAAAAGTCAGCAAGGACACCCTTGCCAAAAATGATATCCTCTAATAAGAAGGTCGCCTACATGTATAGAAAAGCTATACATACAAAGATAGACGCGATTCTCCACCGTGCTAAAGAAATAAAACAAACGCATCAACACTGACTTGGTCTGCACGTGGAGGAACGAAGGTGCCCAGGGCTCTCAGTCACCTGGCTCTTGCTCCCAATCTGTACCTCCATCAGCAAAGAGGAAATCCCCAGAGCCCAAGGAGACAAGGGAGACTGCTTCTCCTTCCACAGCCGAGGGGAGCTGTTCGGACTTTCTCTGTCAGTTTGGCACAGTGCAGCCGAAATAGTAAGATTCAGCGCGGACTGCTTGTGTGTGTTCTCGGAGCTAAGGGGGAAAAGGAACAGGTCCCACCCGAGACCTCCTCCACACCCTTCATTTTCTGTTGCTAATGGGTCACTGGAACCTCCGTGGCTCAACAGAGCTGCAGAAGATCAAAGCACTTCATGAACAGTACAAAAGAACTCGAAATTGGTTCCAAAAGAGCGTCCGAATTGCCAAGGCCTGTCCTGGAGGGGCCGCTCAGATAGTTCAACAGAAGTTCAGAGGACTCCGAAAGGCAAAGCCAAGTCACAAATGGAAGTCACTCAAAGGGTTAGAAAGGTTTCCCCCTCCCCCGCCCAAGGAAAGGAAAACAAAGCCTTTGGTGTTCTGATGAGGAAGAAAGTGACTCGAAAACAAAGTTCAAATGCTCACATTTCTGGTTCTCCTAATAGAGGGGAAAACCAGGTGATGCCAGCAGGAGTGGGAGGGGTCCCTGAACTAAAATGACTTCAGTAACTGGGTCACTTATTCTCTTCTCCATCCTGGGTCAGCTTGCTGCTAGTGACTGACATCAAAATGGGAGTTTTTCTTCTGGTCATCACTTGCCAAAATTGTTACCAGAGTTGCTGTGGTCAGACCATGGGCCCTGGCAGCTGTGGCAGGTTGTGCTCAAGGTCTGTCTTCGAAAGACTAACTCGAGAGACAGGTAGTAGTGAAACACAAGAAAAGACTGATCCCGGGTGGCCGCATTAAGAAGAGGCACAAAGAAAGAGGTCCAGTGGCCTGCCCCCCAGCCTTCTTCAGGATTCTGACAGAGGCCTGTGTTAAAATGTGATAAGGGCCTTCCAGAACAAAAGGAAGGTGATGTGGAGGAATCAGTATCCACGACTCATGCATGATTCCGTCAGGACCCTGTAACGCAGTCACTGAGTCAAGAATGTATGTTACCACAGAAAGGAGACAAAAAGATAATGACGTCAGGAAAACTGACGAAGGGTATAGAGGTATGCTCCGCTCTGCTGGGCCTTTGGATGTGGCTCCGCTGAGCCAGGGCTGTGTCCTGGCTGAAAGCCTACTTGTCCCACCTCTCTATGTGAGAACTCCACAACAAAAATAGGAAGCAGGAGGTAGGCAGAGGGAAGCAGTCCAGGGCAGGTGTGGTCCGCCTCGCCACTGACCACATTTCTGTCTCGACTCTAGCTTCTCTTACAAGGGTGTCTGAAAAGTTGTCAAAACTGTGTCAATCTGTTTCCTGGAGACCACTTCCTGCTTCTTGTTGGTACTAGGACTTCAGCCTTTTTCTTCTGTCAGTGAGACAGGAGGGCAGAAACTGAAAAAAAAAAAAAAAACTAAGTCAAGATTAACATTCAAAAGCAGCCAGGCTGGCAGCATTGGACAAAGCATGCATGAACTAAAGCCCCAGAAACAGAAACAGCAAGCGTGGGGGAGGGCAGGGGAGATAAAGGCCAGCTGCTTTGGGGGCTCGTTCCTCAGCTCACTAGCTCCCACTCACTCTTGGGCATGCTTTCTCCTTTCTTAACAAGCTATTTGGAGTCCACATCGAACTCGAAAGGCAGGACTTTCTCTCCATCTCCTGGCAGCTGCTGGGATTTTCAACTAAGCGGAACTGTTTTTCTCTTAATCTCTAATAAAAATTGCCTTTGGGTTTCATTTTGAGCCCGTTTCTAAATTTTTCTAGGAAGACTAAAAATCCCCCAAAGGGAACCTGTTTTCCCAGTAATGACAACTCAAGATTCTGGGGAAATTCCAATTTCTTGGGGACCACTGTTTCAATAGGTTGATAGCTAAAGGGAAGGGCACACAAATCTTTTCAGAGTATCTTCATTCCTTCCAGGACCATTACCTGACCCAGGAAAGAGCAGGGTTAGGATACTGGAGAAGGCCAATGAAACTTCTAAAAGATGGGGATGGGCTGGCTTTGTGGTATACACCTTTAATCCCAGCACTTGGGAGGTAGAGACAGGAAAATCTCTGTGAGTTCAAGGCCAGCCTGGTCTACATAGAGAGCTCAAGGCCAGCCAGGTCTACATAGGGAGACCCTGTCTCAAATAGATTAAAAAAATAAAAATGGGGAGAGGAGGGGTCGGGGAGTTCACAGAAGGGGTCGTCGGACAGTGACAACATGTTCACAAGTACAAGGAGGACGTACTGAGAAGAAAGGTGAGCTGAACCCAGTGCCACTTGTGGCTTCTCCCACAGCATGGGTCGGAGGTGGGGTTCCCCCATCTCAGAGGGGTGTGGTCTGTGGCTGTCTTGAGAGGGAACCTAAAACTAAGCTTGCCTGAGGAGATGAGCGCGGCATGACTGAGCACCAGGGCTCAGGGGTGAATTATACAGGGAAAGGTGGTCCCACCTTCATGTCTGGGAGCAGACTTCACCAACTGAGTACCCCTGGAGTTGGGCGTGGCGACTCTGATGCCAGTAGCTATTCAAAACAACACACACACACACACACACACACACACACACACACACACACACACACGGCGATATAAAGCATGTGTCTTCATTTGCTTTTTGTCTTTGTGGCAAAACACTGGCCAGAAGCGGCTTGGGGGAGGGGGGCGGGGATGGTCTGTAATGGTGGGGTGGGTAGCAGAGTGACAGCCATTCATTCTGGGCGACGGCAAAGAGTCCGCTGCCCAGTTCAGAGAAAGCAAGAGCCACAAAACACACAGCTCCCTTTAGGAAGGGAGAGGTCGCTCAGCAGGAAGCCTGCCAAATGGGCTCAGCGTTGGTTGGGTGGTGTTTTCTAAGGCCCCCGAGTCCTCCTATTTCCCCCTCTCCATCCCACCCAGGTATCCACCCCTGGGCGGGCTTTTCTTTTCCACTGTTTTTCTGCCACAGCGTTTCCTGGGAACAAGGAGCAGCCATTTTGAGAAACCAGCCCCTGCCAGGTCTGTCGTAGGCCTTCAATCTTAGGCAGAGGCAGGCAGACCTCTGGGTTCGAGGTCAGCCTGGCCTACTACATGAGTTCCAGAATGGGCAGAGCCACATAGAGAAACCCTGTATTTAAAACAAGCAAAACAACAACAAAAAAGGAACGGCCCCCGCCTTTCCCATCTGCCTGTATTCTACGTCACCCTAGCACAGTCCGTCACTGAGGAGAGCTAAGGCAGGAACCTCACCGCAGGAGCCCGGAAGCAGGAGCTGAAGCAGAGGCTGGGAAGGAATGCTCGTTCCCCAGCTTGTTCAGCTGCCTTTTTCATGTGCTATCTGCCCAGAGGTGGACCTGGCCACAGTGGGCAGGGCCGGCCCACATTAACCAGCAAATTAGGAAAACGCCCTACAGACGAGTCCTCAGGCCAATCCAATGGACACAGTTCCTCAACTGAGGGTCCCTCTTCCCAAGGTCAATATGACAAAAACCAACCAGCACAGCAAGGTAACATGAATCTTCCAAAAACTCATGACCCCAGTTCCCAAATTCAGAGGTACTGGGACAGACAAAATGCCAGCTTGACAATGTCCAAATCTTGTCTCACTAGTAAGAAATGCAGATGATAAGAATTGATAAAAATCAGGGCAGAAATTAATGAAAACCAAACAAAAAAACAAATACAAAAAATGATTTTAAAATGTTGGCTTTTTGGAATAAAGCTAATCAAGACCAACAGTTCCCTAGCCAGTATAACCAAGGAAGAGAAGACCCAAATTTATAAAATTAAAGGTTAAAAAGGGGTTTACAACAGATCCCAGTGAAATCCAAGGCACTATTGGGGAACACTTTGGAAACATACATTCCCAGGGGTGGAGAAAAAAAACCCCTGAAAAATCTAGAAGAAATGGATGATTTCCAAGGTACATGTGGCCTACCACAATCAGATCAAGTGTGTACCAACAATGTAAGCAGCTCCCTGAGAAGCAGTGCACTGAAGAGCAGAGATGGCAATGAGATCGATCTCCCATCAGAGAGAAGCAGCCCAGGCTTAGAGAGAGAGAGAGAGGGGGCCCAGGCTTAGAGAGAAGCCACTGCCCACCTCTATCGGGTCTTCAACGAATGACTAACATCAGTGTTCTTCAAACTGTTCTGAAAACAGAAAGGGAAAGACCCGCCCCTCTTCTATAACAGTGGATAAGGACGTACCAAAAAAAGAAAACTACAGACCAGTTTCCTGATGAATAGGGACAGAAAGAATTTCAATCAAATAGAAACCAAATTCAAGAATGCACTAAGAATCCGTACACCAGTCCAAGTTGGTCTCATTCCAGACACAAGGATGGTTCAACATTTGCACATCAATCAATGTGACAAAATAGTTATGAACAGAAATCATCTCAATAGACGCAGAAAAGGCCTTTGGTAAAGCTCAACAAGCCTCATGATAAAAGCCCCGAAGAAGCTAGAATTAGAATATATGCCCACTAGGAGAGGCTGTTATAGGACAAACTCATAGCCAACATTACACCAAATGGGGAAAGACTGGATGCTCTAAAATCAGGAGCAACAGGCTGGGGAGATGGCCCAGTGGTTAAGAGCACTGACTGCTCTTCCAGAAGACCTGGGTTCAATTCCCAGCAGCCACATGGTAGCTTACAGCCATCTGCAACTCCAGCCCCAGGGGATCAAGGTCTCCTCTTCCGGCCTTTGTGAGTACTGCACACACGTGGTCCATAAACATGCATGCAAGTGAAACACCCATAAGCATAAAAATGAAGATTGAAAAAATCAAATCAAATCAGGAGCAAGACAAAGCACTGTTGCGTTTTGTAAGGATAGCTTCCTTCACGAGCTCCCCAGCTGCATGGGAGCTGCCGTGGGAGACCTCAATAAAGTCAAGCCACCGGGGCTGTTTATGGCCTCTTCAGGCCCTGCCTTATCTCCACAGCCTTCTCCGGTCAGTGGTGAACAAGCCGCCACTACCACAGCTGAGAGCTGCCTCTGACGCCACGCACCGTGGCAGACTGTCCCTTCAATCTGTGAGCCCCAACAAGCTCTTCCTCCTGTAAGTTGCTTCCTGTTAGTCTTTTGGTCACAGTACTTCAGAAAGTAGTTCAGGTGGCTCCTTTCTTGGCTCTTAGTATACTGCCCCAAGTTCTAACTGGAGCAATAAGAGAATCAAAGGAGACACAGGTGGAAAGGGGAGATGTGACATTTTCTCTGTGTGCAAATGACATGACCTTCTATTTAATCTGAAAAGAATCCACGAGAAAACTTAAGATGCAACGACACTTTCAACAAAACAGGACATAGAGTCAATGTACAAAAATCAATAGCTTTTTTTTTGTACGGCAATGATCAGCTTCCAAAAGAGGAAACCCATTCACAATAGTTAGATTGTTTAAAGGGTTAAAAATTAAACGTGAGGATAAACTTAACCAAAGATGTGAATGACCTCTATAATAAAAACTAGAACACTGAAGACAAAGACACTGGGAAGATGGAAAGACCGCCCCCAGCTCATCCTCTGCTGTAGAGACAGGGGCGCTGGAAGTGCTCTGCAGAGTCAGTGCAGCTCCCATCAAAATTCCAGCATTCTGTAGAGCTAGAAAACAACAAAAACCCCTACAAAACGAAAGCCACCATCCTGAAATGATATGCAAGTACCAAAGACCCCGAGTAGCCAATGCAGTCTGAAGTAGTAAGAGCGATACGGAGACGTCACAACTATACCACATGCGAGGATTGATGGCCAACACTTTGTAACAATGAGGCAGTTGATTTTAGTTTCTTTAGGGTCCCCAGGGTCCCCAGATCACTTTCCCTTCCAAGAAAGGCCACTGCCCTGTGTTCTCACCACCACAGCCCACCTAGCCCAAACCAGCCAGGGCGCGTCTCTGCTGTGCTGCTCACATTGATTAGAGGCAAGAGAGTAAAAGCAGGGGTTCTTGCACGGGGGTGAGCAGTACAAGGGGCTGGGCTTTGGGCACTCATTCAAGCACCAAGCTACGCTGGAAGGAAGCAAGCCAATATTTATACAGACGCAAGGCATGCCAGCATGCATGTGCACGGGGCCATTCCTATGGAGAGGACTTCTCACAGCAGAGGTGAAATTCTAAAATAAAGAAGACATTTCTCAGCTTTTAATGGCAACCTGGAAGCCCTTGCAGGTGGCAGTCATCTTCTGCAAAAGGACACCAAAAAGGGACTGAGCCTGTCAGCAAAGGAAACCAGCTAGCTGATCAGTCAGCCAAGAGGACTGACTGGCAGCGAGTCAAACTCCTCTACAAGCCTGGAACTAGCTTCCAAGGTCCCACTGGCACCAGGATTGCCCCTTTCTCCAAAATATACCAAGGAAGAAGACCAACGGGCCATGGATGAAGGTGGGATTAAGCTAACAGGGGCCTGATGGAAGCTACCAGACCAGACACTCTTTTCTAACACGGTGCTGACCCAATGCCATGCAATGACTCACCTTGGAAAGACTGCTATGGAAAACCTTTTGAGTCATGTTATTGTGTACCTAAGCTCCTCCCCCTCCATCTCCCCGCCCCTCCCCAACACACACCATGTTCCCAAATCAGTGCTAGATGTGTGGCATGTACACAAAACAATGCCAGCCAAGGGCCTAGACCTGATCATGGGGTTCAGGCAACAGGAGCGATTCCTCTCAAATACACAGAGGTCGACTTCACTGATGTCAAGCCTTGTAGAGCCTACAGAGAGATGCCTGTTGGTATTAGTTTGAACCTATTCAGGATGGGTTGAAGCCTTTCCCACATGCACCAAAAGAGCATAGGAGTTGGCCGAGGCTCTGCTGAGAGAGAGAGCGTTCCCTGATAAGACTGCACCTCGTGATTGGGGCTGACACTGGGTCTGTATTTGTGCCACCAATAGTTTATATTCTGACCAAGACTTTGGAGATAAACTCAACGCCATACTGTTTGTAGGGCCCAAAGTTCAGGGATAGTTGAACATGTGAACTAGACCCTCAAGACTGTTTTAGCCAAGCTTTGCCAGGATCCCCAGTTGCCTTGGGTTATGTTACACCAAGCCCCGTTCTGAACCGGATGTACTTGATCCTCAGGTTATTCTTCTTTTGCGAACCAATAGGGGAGACCTCCCTTGTAATAGGAGATCTAAAAGGAGACCCCTGGCAGGTAGCTAGCTGGCCTGGAGAAGTCCTGACACTTCTAGGCTCTAGGAAAAACCCTCTGCCACATCACCTTGGAGACCCTCGAAAGATCCTGATTCTCTTAGGAAATTGGCCACATGCCCACCAACTAGGAAATAGTCTGGGTAAAAAAAAAAAAAAAAAGAATTGGAAAAAATAGAACCCCCTCCAATCCATTTGGAAAGGTCCTCACATGGTGATTCTGGTTACTCCCACTGCTGTTAAAGACGCAGGTGTCATTCCACGGATCCATCACACTTGGGTTAAAGAGGCAGCGCCCCTGACCAACCTCTCTGGGTCACTTTCTATAAGCAATGGAGCCCGTCTGCGGTCTTCAGCTTTGCCTTGGCCACACCAGAGATTGGCTTGAGGAATTTCTTCACCCTCCCTCCTGGTACAAACCTGGAAGTCACCTGGTCTACCCACGGCATAAGCCTGAGGATTTCAAAGAGGGACACCTGGGAATTAGGGTCACGATGCCATCATGTTTCCTTGGGACTTGTGGTAATGTTAACTTTTCTGACTGCAACAATTTCCATTGACTGCGACCAGACACAAAAGATTGTCCTAACCTTGTTTTTTTTTTTTTAAATTATAAATTCGATTAGTCTATTCAGGAGGATCACTTGTTTCTCTTTACTTTTAAAAAAATGTATGTATATGAGTGCTCTGTTTGCATGTATACCTGCACACCAGAAGAAGGCGTGGGATCCCATTATAGATGGTTGTGAGACACCATGTGGTTGACGGGAATTGAACTCAGGACCCCTGGAAGGACAGCCAATGCTCTTAACCACTGAGTCATCTCTCTAGCCCCACTTTTTTGTTTTTAAATAATAACCTATGTCTCGTTAAACTCTGTGGTACTAGGTCACACCCCTCACCCACCTTGTGCTTGCCGTGAATATCATCTCCCACTCTGAGACAATGATCTTGATATGTGAATCCCAGCAAGGTCCTTCTACTGCACTCACAAGAGACGGAACTCCATCACAGGGCCCCAGCCAGAGCAGCTGCTTTTCTGCTCTCCCACCTAAGGAGCCTGCGCACTAATGCCCCTAAGCTAGTTCCTGCTGATGAGCTTGTTCCCATCCCTAATCCTAAATCAGATGCTGGCATTGCCACCATGCCCCTGTATCTCTGCCTACCCCCACCTGACAAACAGATGTTACGAGGTCTTCTCCCATTGCAAATATGGGAAAGAATACTGGCTGGGAGAGATTAAAACACAATGTCGGGGTTTTCCTGATCAGACCTACCCTTACATTTCAGGCCCCATCTGTTGAAACACTAACCCAACCTACTCACCCTTACCCTGACTGCAATCAAACAAGGCTTATGATCTAGATCCTCTCCTGTACCAGATCCTAAGCATAGCTCACTACCTCCTAGCAAAATTAGCCCCCATCTGACAAAGGACTGCTTTGTTTATATGTAGAAACTCCTTGATATTTGACCATGCCAGTACCATGGAAAAATGTAATCACGAAGGGGTCGCCGACAGACCCCTCCATGTTAAAACAGAAGGGGAATTGAATTATCTTGAAGGGCTCCTCCTCTATGGGTTACAATGAAAAAGGAAACACAGGCTATAGAATTGATCAGTGACCAATGTGACCAAACCCACAACAATCAATGCCTTGGATATCGTCCCTACACAAATAGCCTTTTTTCCCTCCTCACCAAGGACTCTTTAGTATATGGAGTAGATGCTTGCTTAAGTTTACCTAATCACTGGACAGGTACCTACATCTTGACTTTCTCATTCACTAGAGGGACATACCCCCCAGTAACCAAACCTTAGCCTTTCCCCTGGCTGCACACATCTGGCCAAAAAGACCCATCCAATTCATACCATTATTGGATGGGTTGGGGATTATGGCTGGAGTAGGAGACATTGCTTCATCAAGCACCTTCAATCAACAATTGTCCAGGCATATGACAGATGACACAGACTCCCTGGCTGCACTAATGTACAAAAGGAGGACTAGACCTGTAACTGCAGAGAGAGGAAGTATCTGTCTTTTCCTAAATGAAGAACACTGCCTCTGTATGTACAAGTCAGGGGTAGTCAGGGATATGGTCCAGGAGAGAAGAGGACAGGTTACAAAGAGGAAATAAGAACTAGCTGACTCCTGGGGTTAGCAGAGCAACAGCTGGAGTTCGGCATCCTGGCTCCTCCCACTAGATGGGTCTCGCCTCATGCTTTCTAGCTTTTTATAGCACTCCTGTTTTGGTCCCTGTATCCACCATTCCTGTCTGATTTGGCTCTTCCCATATGGAGCCATCAAGCTTCAGATGTTAGTTTATCAACCTTTGGGCCAAGAGGACCTAGAAATTGATGCCTGTGAAGGTATCAGGGCACCAGAATAGGATTATAATGAGGGAAAAGTTTTCTTCACTTACAGCTCAGAAAAAAACGTGTATTGAACTCTGCTTCCGTAATCTTGCTGACTTCCTACATCAGCTAAAAACCCTCTTTAGCTTGAGGAGCAGACACTTGCAAAGCAGCAGCTTTTACTTCATTACTTCCATTTCTGTAAGCATGCTAGCTACAGAAAAAGTCCTACTTACAATATTCAGTCACATAGGCTAAAATTCAAACCCACCAATAACAGAGATGCTCGAAAATGAACGTAAAAGAAATGGTGGACCTGGGTCCAGCTTCTCATGACTGTTAGCTCATCTGAGTTGGCTGGCATGTTAAAGCTGAGTTCTCCAACTGTCCAAGTGGTGTGGTTGTTTCTTGATAGCGTGATTTCTACAACACCCTCATTAATTAAATGTTCCAGACATCTTACTCATTTTTCAACAAATTGCAGTTTGATTTTGGAGGCCATAAGCCTCTTTTCCTATGATAGTTTAGGACAGTGGTTCTCAACATGTGGGTCATGACCCCTCTGGGAGGTAAAATGACCCTTTCACAGGGGTCACCTAATACTATTGGAAAATAAAGACTACATTATGATTCATAACAGTAGCAACCTTACAGTTATGAAATAGTAATGAAAATAATTTTATGGTTGGGGGTCACAGCAACATGAGGAACTGTATTAACGGGTGGCACCATTAATAAGGCTGAGAACCACTGGTTTAGGAGATCAGTAATCTACAAGACACTAGACTTCTCTATTTTTTTGAGAAGTTAAAAGGCCATCTATAGTAATTGGACTGTTCCTACAGGGTGAAACATCTTGTACAACTTTCTCTAAGATTCGGCTAGATAGAGTTGGAACTTCGATGAAGTCCCGTGGCAATACCAGGCAGCAATACTGATGTGTGGTCCTATTTCTGGGATCTTTCCCTTTCAAAGAAGAAGAGATCTCTACTCTTAGGACTCTGGAAGGCATACCCAGGACGCCTCCTGTAGAGCTACTACACCACACAAACCATTTGTGGTCTCAGAGAAGTGTTCTTAACTGGGTCCATGGGTCAAGGACTATGACAGTGTGATTAACAGTCCTCAGTTCTCAAACCAGCTGATAAGACCATCTCTCCATCTGTGAGGACTGGAGTGCTGCAAGGAGACACACAAGGTTCTAGTCATCCACCCCTAATTAACCCCTCTAACTAGGTTGACCCCCCACCCTCCCACCCCCGTCTTCCAATAGGGATAGGATACCCCTGGTTGTTTTCATCTAATTTGTATCTGTGTAATTTTGGAGGTGGGGTAGGGTTTAAGACAGGGTTTTTGTGTGTAGCTCTGGATGTCCTGGAACTCACTCTGTAGACCAGGCTGGCCTCAAACTCAGAGATCCACCTGCCTCTGCCTCCCTAGTGCTGGGGTTAAAGGCGTGCATTGGTGTAATTTTTAATCCCCTCTGTTACCCTCTTTCACCCACACTAGAGGCTCAGTTTCTCCTCTCTTCCTTAGGGAATTTATTATCCCTTTCTCTTTCCTTTATATTCAAGCTAATGTCCACCTCACAATCAAGTCCCACTCTAGGCACTTAGTTCCTGCTTCTGGGACAGACAAGAGTGGTTCTTCAACTATTCATCTCCTAATCTAATCTTTTCAAAAGCTGGAACTTGCCATTCCTCCCCGTTTATCCCAAACACTATTATTTTCCCCCCTCCAGGTTGTTAGGGCAGAGAACAGTGTACAGCCCTGCAGTCCATCAGAAAGTAATTTCCTCTCTCTCTGGTCTCGCCCTCAAATTTATCAAGGGTTCTCAGTGGTACAAGCTAAAAAAATAAAAAGAAAAAAATAAAAAGAACTCCTGGCCCCGTAATCCTCATCGAAAGTCAAAGATTATATGTCTTCCCTCTTTTTCCATTCTGGGCATTGTCTCTCAAGGTCTCTCACTTTCCCATCCACTAATGTCTTCTATTGGGGGGGTCCCCCCATATCTAGTCTACTTTCCTATTGACTACCTCTGCTACCACCACAGAGACCACAATCTTTTGTTCCTCTTCACAAACCCTTTCTGAGCTCTGTGCCACACATCTGTCTTTGGAAATGTTTCAGTCTTCAGGCCGAAGTGGACGTTGGCCTGACGGCTCTTCTGGGTAGAGTTGAGAACATTTCTCATTTCCCTTGGTTTTGTCACCCTGGGCCTTTGTAGAAAGTTGGATAGACTTTCTCCTTTTTCTTTCTGGATTTCAAATGTCTTGGAAATATTTTGTGACTTGGGTGACCATTCTCTAGTGCCCTCCCAAATTCACATGGGGAGATTTTGCACCTGAGCTCTGTCTTGGGGATTATTATTATCCCATGCAAGATCTCTATTCGGAAATTTTTGTTAGCCTTGGGAACTCCTCTGAGATGAGGATATTGTCTTCCTAGATAATCAAAACTGTTCCCATCATTCTTCCTTCTCCCTCTGCGAAAGAAAGGTCAAAATGGACACCATCTCACTGCACATGTAAAGACTAGGACCCAGAAACCGGTCCAGTTATTATGTAGACCTTGGAAGTGGATCTTCCAAAGGGGCCTTGTGTCCTTCTTGAAGCCCCTAACTTCAGTGTTAGTATGCAGAGTGTTTACAAATCCACTCGCTCCTTGTCCATAAGAACAACCCGGTGGAAATGATTTTGAGCTCTAGGGAAAGGGGAAGTTCTTCTATTTCTTTCTTATGCTGCTTGAATTCCTTCCTGAGGCCAGAGGAGGGTTTGCAGGGGGGGGGGCTGCTATCTGACCCCCTGCTCCTAGGCCTCCTTGCCCTCTGTTTTGAGGAACATAATGAGGTGCAACCAAGACGGGATCCTGGGACTTTTAATCTGGATCTCCCCTCTTTTTTAAGGAGAACATGGATGAGAGTTAATTCTTTCAGCCAACCAAGGGCTTAATTTTATTTCCTCTGGGAGGGTTTTTGTTAACATTAAGTTGACATAGCCAATCCTTATCTGAGACAAATTTTGACGCAAAGGAAGAGGCTTGGGGTTGGGTTCTTTTGACCAAATGAAAACAACATTTAACCATTTTCTATTTTTCTCTTCCCTTGGTTTAGGAGTCTTCTTCTTAAAACCTCAACATTTCTCTCTAACAGACTATCAAAGAGACATCAGAGGAAGAATTCCCATTCCCCCTTTGAATCCCTAGGCCCAGAAGGTTTTTTTGGCTGGTCCCTGTGTCTAGGTTTCCCTTTGTACTCCACCCCCACACACTGTAGGTTCCTCACCCCCCCCCCCCATGGATTTGCCTGTCTTCAGCGGTGCCCCTCTTTGGGAGAACCCTAGGTCCTGCCTCTGCCCTCCCTGGAGTGACTCAGTCTCTCTTTAGTAGAGGTTTCTTGGCCTCTCCCTGGACAGTCACATACTTTCATCCACCAAAACTGTCACCACCAACACCACAGTTAATAATATTCTGTCTTAGTTCATGTACGAAGTTGCCTGACTGCTTTGGAGACCCCCTTTTCTTCTGGAGACCTTCCTGAGTCCCCTGCCATTGGTTTTCTTCTCAGAATTGTCTTGGGTCTTTTCTGGAACATTGTGGACAGACCAAAGTCGGGCAGCGCTGCTACCCAAAGCGGCCGTTCTCCCAGAGGCTGAGGGATCGTCTCCCCTAATGTAGAAATCCCAGACAGCACCCAATTTGTAAAGGATGGAGACCCACAGCTCATAATCATGAATTCAAGAAACACCACAAACACAACAACGGGTTGGGGTGGGGTGGGGTGCAGTGATCAAGGACAGAGAATCGTTTTTATGACCCTGTAGGTCACTGCCTCCTATTCCTCATTGGCTGAGTAATGGGGTGGTGGGAAAAATCTCACATATCAGCTGGCTGCCTCTCACGATTTTTTTTTCTTAACAAAGACCGTGAGTGGGTTCATCTGTAACATTTTACATCCTCTATTCTAGAGCTCCCCGAGAGCATGATCAGTTTGTAAGCCATTAGGCAAGCTTGGCTCTTAATAATATTTCACTCTAACCTCTTCCTTTGGGTGGCAGGTAACTAGTCTAGCAGACCACAGGCAGGAATCTAGTGTTTTCTATTCACCTACAGCTGTACTTCAAGGCACTTTTGTCTTGCAGACCACCCTTCCATCTTATCTCTTCCACACAGAATCATAGCAACCGAAACAGCATGGCACAAAAGCAGGCACATAGACCACCGGAAGAGAACAGATACAGCCATCTACGTCTTGGTAAAAGTGTGCAAAATAGACACTGGGCAGGGAGCCCCTTTGGCAAATGGTGCTGATAAACCTGCATATCCACCTGTAAAAGGACGAAACTAGATCCACAGCTCTCATTCTATACAAAAAAACAAAGATGGATCCAGGGAGGGTCTCCTGTAAGACACCGTAGAGGCATCACGCAGCAAGAGTGTGGCAGAGCAGGGAGACTAAAGAGGCCAGGTCCTTTGTAACATCATCTCACACCAGGTAATTGATTCTGAGACTGATTTTGAGACTAAAACAGTCTCACAAGGCAAAGATCAATCCCTCTTAAAGGTTCCAGTGGTACCAAGGTTCACTTTGTGGGTTCTTAGGCTCACTGATAAAATAATTTTAAAATGGACTCAGAAGGAAGCTTGAGGACCATTTTATTGGAGTTGGAGAGAAAATTGACCAGGCAGGCAAGCTGCAAATCACGGCAGCTTTGGGAGGAGGGAGCTAGGGAAGAAAGAGACCACGCCTTTCGTTAGGTTGAGCAGTGGAGGGCGGCAAGCATCTGAAGGGACTCTTCAGAGAAAACAGTGAGAAAGGCCAACGTGGCTCTCATCATATTCGTTGTACTCACTCACTTAAAAAAATAGAATGCAACCATATTGTAATTTTTATATTGCTCGAAAGATTCTGCTGGGGTATATAAACTGCAAGGGAAAAAATAAAGAGGTTAGAAGGGAGACATCCGGAAGTAGGGAGAAGGACGTCATCAGGAAAGAGACAGAAGGGAAACATCAGGGGAGAAGAAGAGAACAGAAGAAGAAAGAGCATAGAACAAGCAGCAGAAAGAAGAAGAAGATGAAGGAGGAGCTTCTGTCCCTCAGACAAGAAGTCTGTTTTTTCTCGTCGACTCTTCATCTCATTCCCAGTCTCTCTGATCTGCAGAAGCTGAGGAGTGCTCTCCACTGACAGAGCCAGCTGGGGCTAGCTCTCAGCGGACGACATAATAGTATGCACTATTCTAATCTTTGGGGTAGATCAGAATGTTATGTCTCCACTTTGGGCCAGAGGGAGAACTCCCATTCCACACTTCCGACCAGGAGGAAGTAGTCTTCCTTCAATGGGCTCTAACAGAGCTCTGATACCTCCTACCTTTCCATATGGTCAAATGAAAGGTTCTGTCCAAAAACCGCAGGTCCAACCTCAAGGGCTTTCAAGCCTGCCAATGTCCCTCTAGCTGCCTCACACCACCTCTCTCATTGCCATTGACTGGCAATTAAATCTCAACATGAGTTTCATTGACGACAAACACTAGCCAATGGATCAACAAAATGTAGCTTTGGGGGGCAACATTGTTTGGCACTAAAAACTAATGAACATTATGGTCCACTAGAAGGTTGAAAATCATGCTACCATACACCTCAGCTATCTCATTTCTGGTTATGTAACTTAGAAAACCGAAAGCAATGTCTCGAAGAGATATCTGAGCACCTATGTTCATGCCAGGACTGTTCACAGTAGCCCAGAGGCAGAAGCATGCGGGTGTCCACAGAGAGTGGATAAGCTGTGTGGTATGGCACACACTGGCAAGGCATTCTTCCCTGTCTCTTCTTGAATTCAAGAGTTGAAGGAGGTCATAGTTTTTCCTGGCAACTGCAATCGTATCTACTCCTTTTTAGTTTTATATATCGTAAAAAAACAAAAACAAAAGATTCTCATAAAAACCTATCGCTATCCTACTTGGGGGACCTGAGTTTCTCCTCATGGTATGAAAAGTGCTTAATTTTGTGAATGTTCAAGGGCCTTTGAAAAGTGTAATATTTTCTGACAAAGTACAATATACATAAATTCTTTAATCCCTTTTTAAATGTTTAAGTCTTTACATTTAAAGGCTGATAAGATATTTCATGTGGGGACTGATGCATTCCCTCACAATCATGACAGTTCCACCCATCACCACACGCCCTCCCACCCCCACTCATTTACCTGCTTTGTGTTTCTAGTTGCTTTTACCTGCCTTACATGTAATAGGTAAGTTTATTTTGAAATGAATTGTCTCAGTGACTGAAAATCATGTTCTATATTTTTAATTAAAAAAAAAACAAACCTTGTAGGAAATAATTTCAAATTCTTTTGCAAAGGAAAAGCGCTTATGGGGTAGCTGTTTCCAATTCACATGGGATGAAACTCCTTTAGAAAGAGATAACATAACCTGCAGATAGGCCAAACCGGGGTTTGTGCGGGGAATATAGTCACAACTGTGATTGTAGCAGGACAGTGTTTCATAGACCAGCATGTAGCTGCCAAGCATACATCCAAACAAGCTGACATCTGAAATGGAGTAAAGAACACAGCATGCTTACGTGTGTGGAGGGACAGAAAACAAAGGAAGGAAAAACACTCGGTGGGGGTTATTCCAGGACACACAGCAGGCAAATGTGCCGCCATTTTAGTCTTCTACTCTGCATTCTTGCTGGTATCCTGATATTTACGCGAGGCTCCATGAACACGTGTTATCATTAATGTCCACCACCCCCCGAGATGTCCTGTGTCCCTCTGGTCCTGAGGGAGCAGGGTTGGTGGAGCAGGGCTGGCAGCCCTGGGGAACAGGTGCTTTCGCTTCCTGCCCCTCGTGTAAGCTCTCAGGATCTCGCACAGGAAAGCTTGGTCAAAGGTGCAAATGCCTTCTCCCACTGTCTTCGGCATCTCCAAATCTTCTCCCTGATGGCCATGTTCTACCCAAACAGGGCGCTGCTAAGATCTGCCCTACACTTTCTCTTCACAGAACGTATCCACTCTCCCTAAAATTTTGGCTCTTCAGTGATCATAGGCAGTGATCTATATACCAAAGTTACCTTGAAAGTTTTCAAAACAAAATAGATTCTGTGAAGGTTTATTTTTAAAAATGGTAGAGAGGATCACTGGCTCAACCCAGTGTGATTCCATTCCTGAGGCTCCTGCTTTCCTCTCCCCGCCCCGCCCCCCCGAGTTCAGGAGTAGGGTGCTCACAGACCAAGACCCAAGCTCAAGGACAAGATTAGGGAATGCTTCTACAGCACCAGGGATTTCCGTGAGAGCACAGCACACACGCACGCCCTCTCCCCGCCCCCTTGCTCACAGACCAAGACCAAGCCAAGACAATTAAATGCTTACAGCACCAGGGATTTCCGTGAGAGCACAGCACACACGCACGCACGCACGCACGTGTGGGCACCTACCACAGGTAATGCAGGTCTAAAAACACAGGCAAGGTTTGCTCTAATTTGGTCATTGACAACATAGCTTGGTGTGGGAAGGGCACAGGCCTGCCGAGCGGCCAGCCTTGGCCTCTGCTCCCGGAGCTGGAGCCGGGCAAGCTGCAAAGGACCAATGTCTGCTCCACCCCCCTCCCTCCTGCACCGTGGAGCTTCCTGCGGAAAGAATGCACTTCATCACTGAAAACAAATGTGGATCCAGAGACCTTGTGTCCAAAGCACTTTTTTCTCTCACTTCTCATTTACTGTGGGGTTGTAGGTGTGCTTTATTCATTCTCTTTGAGAACTGTATTGTTTTATAGTTGTTGAGGGGCTCTGGAAGCCCTAATTTTCCAGCTGAGGTCACCGGAGGGCGGCGAGGTGAAGGGACCTTCTTGGAGCCAAGCAGTTGACTAGAGTCGAGCAACAGCCAATGTGCTGTGTCTGCGCCCCCACCCCCAGCACTTGCATAGTGGACTTTCCGGCAGTGTGCACATGTTTCAGGGTCTCAGTCTCAAGCCAAGCTCGCACATTTTCTCCTACAACAAGTTAGAAAGCATTGGTGTCTTTTATGAAACCTTACACTCACTCTAGGACAGTGATGAGATCTCTGTTGATGAAATCAAAGGCTTAGCTCTCAAGTTCTAGTGCTAACCCTTTCAGGTCTTGGATTTTTGTTGGTTATCTGAAGAAAACTAAAGCATCTCTCCAGACAGCTCCCACAGCTGCATAGAGCTTCTGGGGTTTTCTATTACACATACAGCCCAGTGGTATCTACACAGCAGATACTGTGGCTTCCAAGCCCCAGATCTAAAGGTAGCTGGCACCAAAGCTGCTGGTCTCAGTTGGACCGTAAGGACCTTTTTGTCTGTGTTTGGAGATGAAAGCCTCTATCCCAGGTGCTAAGAAGCCAGAAGTGGCGTGACCTAGCCCCATCTGCCCCCTTTCCCAAGCACTTCACTCTTGCAGTGCAAATATAACCCAAACCCATCCAGGGAGACAGAAGACCACGTCGGGGAGGGGCTAGCTTCCTCACGAGGAGATTCTGGGCTCTCCAAAATGCCTGAGATCAACTGCTCCACCATTTAAATCAAAGTTTGTAGCAGTCACGAGGCCACTGCAATGAGCTGGCTGTGCTGAACATGACAGCCTTCCGAAGGATTTGCTCGTGTGCTGTTTCCTTAACGAGGACCAGCCTTGCGCGCTTACAGCAAGATGCAGCCTTCCTGCTCTCTGTCTACCCGCATCTCACCTCCCTGCTTCATTTTCCTTCATAGCCCTTACCACCATCGACCCCAGATAGGCCAACCTTCCCTCTCCAGGGTCAGGGAGCAACTTTTCTGTATTTCATGAGTCAGAGGGGTCCTTGGCCCACTGCTCAGAGTCCCCAAACAACCTAATGAAGAGGCATGTGTAAGACTGTCTTCCAATACACCTTTATGGAGACAATGAAAAAAGAAAAACAACCTAATGAAGAGGCATGTGTAAGACTGTCTTCCAATACAACTTTATGGAGACATTGAAAAAAGAAGTAGAAGCATCAGTATTGGCAGCAGGCTTGTTAGCACCAGCCACTTACCGTAGGCAAGGCGGGCAGGTGCAAGCCAGACACACACACCCCGCCCCTCCCCAGGCCGAAAGGGCCGAGCAACCGCATCCCCTTCCTGCTTGGAATGCTGACGTAGTATCAGCGACACTACAGCGGTCAAGCTGGCCCAAGCTCACCCATGAGGAGACAAACACAAGATCAAGATGTTCCGGAGACTGTTTCGCTCTTCCAGCAAAGTGGCAAAACCTGAAGGAAAGAGACCCTTGTCCTAAGCCCAGCTCTTGAGCAGCCAAGCCACCCGCAGCCCTATCTGTGGCCTATTGTGACCAGTGTAACCGAAAGCTAGCCTTTCTGGGGTGGACCTCTTGGAGGCCTTAGGAAACGTCTTTAAGAGCAAAATCAAGAAGATTATGAGACAAAGCAAGGCAACCCAAGCCTGCCACTATCTTTTGGGCGCTCAAGGTGGTGCCAAAGCCATGTTGGTCACCACAGGTTAAGTAATCGCTCATCATCATCATCGGCTGTCCCTGGATGAGTCAGCAAAGAGAGCGCTTAGCTCCACACTGGGAAGTGTATGGTTCTGGATTTCTTCTCAATGAATTGTTTCGTATGATCATTAGAATGCCTCTACTTTGGCACCAAGAAAAATTTTGAAAGAGAGAAAAAAAAAAAAAAAAGAATCTTTTTTTTTTTTTTCTTGGATTCCAAAGGACCAAGGAGAGGTGGTTTTCAAAGTGTTAAAAAGACAGAACTTCTGCCCAGATCTTAGTGAGTGCACTACCTGGGGAGTTGAGAGAGCAAGCAAATAGACTTGACTCATTTGTAGAGGGACAGTGTGACAACGTAGAAAGGCCACGGAAAAAGCTGAGATTTCAAATATGATCCCAATGACTCTTTCCTGAACTTTTCTAACCAAAACCCAAGCAAGTCACACTACCAATAGCCATGGCTTGTCACATGCACAGCAACTTGGAGAGACATTTTGAGCATAGCCGTGGACGAAAGGTAACAGACCCCTTGCCACAAGAATGTCAGCTATGAGGGCAGACTTCCCCTCCCCACCAGAGGACAGCTGAGGGTGTTTTCTTCTCAGGAAATGTGAGCAGGATCAAAACACTACAGAGGAAACATCGGTGCAGCTCCTGATGGTGAGCTGGAAGAGCTAAAGAACCAGACAAACCAACAAGTTTCTTTATTTCATAAAAAAAAAAAGACCACAAGTATCAGGCAGTGGTGGCACATGCCTTTAATCCCAGCACTCAGGAGGCAGAGGCAGGTGGATCTCTGTGGTTCGAGGCCATCCTGGTCTACAGAGAGAGATCCAGGATAGCCAGAGCTACACAGGAACACCCTTGAAAAGCCAAAACCCAAAACCCACCCCATCCACCAAAAGAGCACAAGCAGTCCATGAGTCCAGGTCCCATGTTAACCTGGAAGTTCCTTTCCTTGTAGAGTGGCAGATAAAAAGGCAGAGAGAATGAAGACTCTAAGATGCGTCCATAGTAATGGATTCGAGAAGTGCAGTCATTTTCATTTACCCTGAGATAGAGTCCAAGTCAGGCTTCTGTATACTTCAGGCCAGGATTCTGATCACCGAACTTTCCCTTGAGCAGGATGTAAAGAGGCTCGGGGAATGAGAGGTGTGTTTCACTTAGGTTATCTGGTGCCTTCCCTAAGAGGAGGGAGAGGCAGTTTTGGCAGCAGAGTGTGAGACTAACCAAGGCTCTGGACCCAGAGAGATGGATGTGAGGAATGAAATAGCATCAAAATGCGAAGAGGCTGGGACATAGATCTCAAATCCTCCTGAGCAATAGAGGGCAGGCTTCCCGAAATATTCCAACAAATCCAGCGTGCCTTATCAAAGGACATGGCCAAACCCAAAGCTTGCTGGATGGAATGCTGTATTGTATTTATGAGTTCAATGATGTCAAAAGTCAAAACAAAACCTCCCTAGAGAATGAAGAGAAAACTGCAGACCAGGCAATCAGCACATTCCATGAGAGCGTCTCAGAGACCCGTTGGGGAGTATGATCGTCTAGCTTAACAAATTCTCTGGCCTCAGAAAAATGACAACTTGGAACTGGTTTTGAGAGACCACCACATGAATCAGAAGGTTGGTGTCCAGGGAATAGAACCCGTGCCCATATTTATTTCCTTATTTTGTATTTCTTCACACAACCTGGAGCAAGTTGTAGGATGAAGTGTTCTTTTTTTTAAGGGTGGTGGTGGCATTCTAGGCACACACCAGAATACCTTCTGCAGTGAACAGTAGCTGGTCCCAAAAGCAGGCCTGGGTGAAGGTGCAAGAGGTCTACATTGGTGAGTCAGGGGTTGCCAAAGTGGCCCCCTATCTTTCCTCTAGAAGAGGGAACTGGGAAGTGTGTAAAGTCCCCTGAGAATCTGAACTTCTTAGAGAAGTAGAGAGGACTTCATGAAATCAAGGTGGCTCCTGGGGGTGGGTGGGGCTGGAGCTAGTTCTGTGGTTGGGTGCTATTCCTTTTGAAGGCCTTCCTTCTCTGCATCCTAAGAGTCTTCAGTGTGTGTGTGTGTGTGTGTGTGTGTGTGTGTGTGTGTGTGTGTGTGTGTGTGTGCTAGAGCTACCTATGGTATCACCCATGATGTATCTTTTTTCTTTTGAATTTTCATTTGTCCATAAACTCCAGTCTGGGAATAAGCAGGCTGGCTCTCAGTAGGGTCAGCTGACTTCCGAAACTACACCAAGAATTAGGGGAGCAGGAGACACTTGACAGTTTCTCTCATTTGCCCACCTTGGTGTTTTCTCACCATCCTATAGCTAATGGGTTTTCTGTGCAGAGGATAGGTGTGTGAACGTCTTCTGGTGAAAGGGAGTCCTTCAGATCTGAACAGTGTCACCCAAGATTGGCAAGCTCTTCCAAGGATTCTTCCCTCCCCACTTGCTGGCACAAATAATCCTTTCTCTTCTTCTTGTTTCCAAATACCACTCTAAAAATCCCCTGTCCTTGCTTGTCTCGTTTTTCTACAAGGCTGCCTTGCAAGCAGACAGATGGTGTTTGGTGGGTCATTTCTCCTTTATATAGGCACTAGGAGGCGATATAGAGATTTAGAGAAGGGGTCGAGGGAAGATGCCCCAAGAAGCTATTTGCTGACCTACATGGGGGAGAAACCCATTTTACCTGCCTTCTGCCTCTGCACCTCCCTATCCAGGGACCCATCCACTCAAGCTGTGTTGGAAAACTCAAACCCAGCTAAGGGTGTTCTGATGCCTCCAAGTCTATTCACAGGAACAGGTGACTTCAAGAAACAGCCTCAGCGAAATGCTACTGGTTCGGTTGCCTGCGTGTCTTTTCTTGATTCTTAGAGGGCCTCCTTTGGGCACTGCCTAGTTCCCGACTGTGCACTGTGTGTAAGTCAAAACAACACAAAAGTTGACCCTTTCAGAAGTCTGACCCTTCTCAACAGCCCTGCACACAGTTCCCATCCAATACATGAAACAGCCTGGAATTTTCCACGGGCCTCATAACAGCTCTCCTCATATGAGATGAAGCTGAGAAAGCTGTTTATTCATATCACAAGTTTGACTCTAATAGAGCACTTCTATCCCTATGCCAGAACCCTAAGGGCAAGGCATCGCCCAGGGGCTGCAGATATCCTAAGGAGCACCACAGGCCTGGAAGTGACTCCAATATATACATATTTTCTTTCTTTCTAGAATATTTTCTACTGCATTATATTAAAACTGATTATTTTCTGGTTTTTATTTTCTTCTTTTGGGGGAAGTATTTGAGAACCTTATCAATATCTCTCCCCCCACACCCCCAACTCCGTCCTTCATTTGGGAAAAACTAAAATGATCCCAAGAGAAGGGCTGAGAAGAAAGGCCCAACCTTGTGGTCCACAGAGCAGGCAGGGGACAGAATAAGATAGGGAAAGTGACAGCTTGAACCCCTGTCCCTATTTTGCCTTTTAACTAAGGGAGTGAGAAGACGAGATGTTTGTAAGTCTGTATCTTGCTTTACATAGTCCAAAGTGACCCTGATCTCTGTCAGGGGTATCAGACATTGCATGTGACACATGTGTCCCTGGACTTCTAGCCCTTGAAAGATGAAACTGAGCCACTTTAAAAGTGCACATCATCACTAGGCCTCCTTCTTCACACACACACACACACACACACACACACACACACACACACACACACAATCTTGGGACGCCCTTTCTGCCACAGCCTTCCCCTCACACCAGCCAAAAGCCATCCATATGTCGACATGAAGCCTTTTCTCCAGCAGAAAAAGTTAGGCTACTGTCACGGTCACTGCAGCCTCCCTTGGGAAAGAGTTTAAGGGAATAAACAAAAAAGAAAAAAAGTAGCCGCTAAATCCATGCCTCCCATCACCCCCCACCACCTCCCAGTGAACACTGTAGGACTGTCTCCCAAAGAATAACCGGAGATTGTTTCTAGAGAGGGAGAGCTAGAACCTGAAGACTCGGGGCTCAAGCTGGAGATCTCAAAGAGACTGCACTGGAGCCAACAGAGACAACCAAACTCCAGAGAAGTCTATAGCAGATCCTCCTCCGAGTTCAAGTGGCTAGAGATGCCACCCACCGAAGAAGTTGCATGTCCCGAAGTTGCATGTCCCAAAGCAGAAGAGATGAGCCTCAAAGCCTAACCATGAGCTTGAGACTTCAAAAGAGATACCAGCTCTTCTCTGAGAAAAGAGAATGTGTGGGTCCCCACCAACCTTGGGCAACACGCCCCAACCCAGGATGCAGATGGCAGGCAAAGCCTGAAATCACGGGGCTCTCTGACCCTAGTACCAAGTATCTGGTCTCCTAAGAAAGCTTCAAGTAGACTTTATGGGTAGGAGGAGGAGCCCCACAGCTGAGCACGAAAGGAAGACATCAAAGGGAGGTAAAAGAGCAAGAAAGCCTTGTTACATATTTAATGTAGAGCAGTTCACAGCGGGACGGGGAGGGATTCCAACCATGCTCTAGGGATATAGTTTGGCATACCCCAAATTAGGCATGAAAATAACCCACAACCTGTCTGTATTTCTGGCTTCCCTCTTCCTGGAAAAGGACAATGTTAAACCCCTGTCGACCAGGCAGCATTCCCACTGGCCATCATGCTCTCCTTGGGCATCAGGCTGAATGTCAAAATGAGGGCTGATGTGTCTTTTCACCTTAGTGGGTTCTGCTTGTCACCTCTCCAGGGCTTTGGCAAGGAAGGCCCACGAAAAACATGAAGTCACTTGCTAAGTAAGTGGAGGCCTTGGGGAGTGCTTTGGCTTCGATGGCAGGCATGAGGCAAGCAGGGAATAAACCACACTTCACAGAAGCTCAAGAGAAAAAGCCCCTCTGCATCTATGGGCCAAAGACGCCAACAGTGCGGGAGAATGGTGTATAGAAAAGGAGTCAGAGTGAGAGCCCATCTCCAAGATTCCGGAGCCATTCCAGACATGCCCCTGTGGTAGCAGGAAAAGCACAGACCCCAATCCTCCCTCAAGCAGCAACCAGGGAAGGCAAGCATGGGAAGGTTTCTTGTTGGATATTTTCTAGTTAGGTAACTTCTTGCCAAAGAGGCTGGGAACCTGTTAGGTCAGGAGGAACTATGTCGGGCCAGCCAGTGGGGCAGGGCCCCTGACAGGGGCCTGCTCTGGAAACTGCTGACATCATGAGATGCCCCTGGCATACAGCACCCAGACTTCATAGACTCTAGGGCCTGTTGTGGGAAAAGCTGTCAATGGATGCCAGGAGATGCCATCAACAACAAAGGGGACAAGTTCCACAGAAGATGGGACCAGGACCTGCAATTTGGTGGTGAAATGCCTTTTATTAATTTTTGCTAACGAGCCCCATTTGCGTTCGTTAATTCTTTGACTAGACTGATGCTGGGGAGGTAGGGGAGGCACCACCCTCCTCCTGTAACGCCTGGGCACGTATCTTCATACACGGCCCCTGGCCCAGCAATCCAAAAACCTCCAGCTTATACTTTGGATCAAGCTGGAGACTTACCAAGGGTCTGAATCTTTAGCCACTACCTACCTCTCTGGACTCGTAAAATGATACCTAGAATAGTCTCAACCAACAGGCAGCTGGAGCCCCAAATGTGGAATCATCAATCTCTCTGTGATATGACTGCAGGGGCATGGTTGTGATCCCCACCACATGGAAGACACCCTCAAATTCACAATTCTGCAACACTCTTACGCAGGAGACTTCAGAGCAGGGAGCCAGGCTCCTTCCCCTTTGTTTCCGGCCTCACTCACTGCAGTCACGTCCTTAGTGTTTGCTGATTGAACACTGAAGCAGAAGGATGTGGAGGGACGGGCAGGGCAGGGAGCAGGAAGGGCCATGAAGGCGAACCCTGTCCCTCTGCTGGAGGGCTCTTCCAGAGCCTGCTGTTGCTTCCTCCTTATTCTTGCTTTTGTCCTTCTTTCAGAGGTCACTTTGCTGTTCAATTTTAATGTCACTTCATCTCTTCCTGGAGTTTTTTTTTTCCCCCGTTTATTTCTTGCCCCTGTTTGCTGGCTACACATCTGTTAACTGTCTCTTCTTTGCTCTCTGCATATCTCATCTATTTCTCTGATGTTTTCTAGTTTGATCAATTGTTTTGGATCTTGTTTTTTTGTTTTGTTTTTGTTTTTGTTTTCATAGTAAGAGAGGCAGGACTTTGGGGTAGCTGGGGGATGAAATCAAAGATAAAGCACATCCTTAGTATTTCCCATGGGGCAAGACCCATTCACCCCCTTTCGCCACGCACTTCCCCAGGGGATCGCAAGTGACCCTATGTGGGGGTGGGGAGATGGCTCAGCTGGCTAAGCACTTGTGGGGCCAGCATGAGGGAGCCGAGTGCCCATCCCCAGCACCCACATAAAAGGCTGGGTGTTCCAGTGCATACCTATGGTCCTAGCATTGTGAAGCAGAGAAAGAAAGATCCTTGGATTTGCTGGGTAGCCCCTGCAGCCAGTGGGTGGTCTCTGGGCTCTGTCTCAACAAACCATGTGGAGAAACAATTGAGGGAGGCAGCCGAGATCAACTTCTGCTCTCCATAGGCACACATGCGCATGTGCACCCAGGCCCCCAAGAAGTGACCACTCATGTGACCTTCCCCATATCCCTCTGGGATCTTCCTCATTGCTCTTCAGACCTACCAGATCCTGGAAGACCATCGAACCTTGTACATCCACCCAGCTTTCTGATCCCATCAGCCCCAGGCCCTGTCTCTGAGCAACCGAAGGGACACCTTTCACGAGAGCCAAGGGGTTCCCTTTTACAGTCTCTCCCCTAGAAGCTGACAGCTGAGAGCACCAAATGCCTCGAACCAGCCTTCACTTGGAGGTTAAGCCACTCCCTAAGGTCCGAACTCCCCCTGAGATCAGTTACATTACCTCCAAAGAGGCTCATGGCAGGGGCCATGTCTCCCTCATCTTTGATCCCAGCCTCAGGAAATACCTGGCCACCCAAAGCTCTCTCTCTTGAAAGGATACAATCATTCCCCTAAAGACATTCTAGTATGAGTCCGTTTTCTAAAGCACTGCAAAGTGTTAGGGAAAGGCCATTTGCTTTCGGTGCAGAGTGAGGGGTAGGCAGTCAGAGGTTGTGGCCGCTGGTCTTAGATGGTGAGACTATGTGATGTGCCTGAGGCTCAGACCATGTGAGAGTCGGGAGGGTTCAGAGAAGGCTGGGGTGGGGGTGGAGTCTGAGGAAGAGCACAAAAAGGCCCGTCCTCTTTTTGGAACCCCGAAGCTAACTGGGAAGAGGCTCTAAGCACTTGATGAAAATGTCGTCTAGAATCATTTGGCTGGTGATTTCTGCCATTCAGAGTTAGCCTCTTCCAGGGGATGAATGCCATGGATTACAGACAGATTCGCTAAACTCAGATGAAACTTTAGGGGTTTGGTTCCTAGAAGAAATTCTTGTCGTGGTTTGAATGAGAAATGTCTCCCACAGGCTTCGTTATCTGTACACTTGGTTCCCAGTTGGTGAGTGTTTGGGAAGGGTTAGGAGGTGCAGCCTTGCTGGAAGAAGTATGTCACTGGGAGCGGGCTTTGAGAGTGTACAGACTCATGGTCCTCCCAGTTCACTTTCTCTTTCTGCCTCTTGCTTGCCACTGAAGATGTGAACGTTCAGCCTCCTCAGCCTGCCACCATGCCTGCCACCTGTTGCCATGCTTCCCTACCATGATGGACTCTCGTCCCTGCGGAACTGTAAGCCCAAATAAGCCCCGCCCCTGTAGGTGGCCTTGTTTATGGAATTTAACACAGCTACAGAGCTAATACACACTTCTTTGTATTATTTGTATTGCATTGTTAGTTGTATTTTCACATCCTGGTTTGGTGAGCTGGTTCCTAAGTTCTCTTTGAATAGGAACTGTTTCATGTGCTCTACAGTGCCCCATGGATGTAGAAAGCAATTCAGTAACTTTCTCCACAGCTTCAACTCTCTGGCCCTTGAGGTCCAACCCTCGTCATTACTGTTGGCATGTAGGTAGCACTTACATCTCCATCCATTAGTCCACGTGTGTTTCAAAAGACACTAATGCTCTCTTGGTGTGGCCTGGACCCCCGGCCTGGGGAAATGCTGCATCTGGGCACCCTGGAGCTGTTGGTAGTCACTGAGTTTTCTCAAGTATGTGAAGTTTACAACCCCTTCAGACCTTTCCTTAGACATGGGCTGTCCAGAGACTGCTCGGTTTGGGGATGGAATTGGGTGAGATGTGCCTCAATGACTATCAGGAAGGTCAAAAAAAATGAAGTCAGTTAGAAATATCTGCAACTGAAATTTGGTCCCCATGAATCTAAGTTTCCAAGCGTAAGTGCTCATCCTTGAGTTTAAAGCAAAAAAGGATCAAAAGGCAGGTAAGAGGAGGTTAAATTGGGAGAGGGAAAGGAAAACAAAATGAAGAGCAGGAGATGCGAATAGGGGGGCATTCCATTTTCCTTGCTGCGTTAAAATGGGCTGAGGGCTCAGCCAGTCCTGTCCTCTTGTTCTTCAGTCTTTCCCTCCCATCTGACACTCTCCCCCAGGGTCTCCCTCTCCTGCCCCTTTCTTCCCTTACGCTTCCTCCTCTGCTTCTTCTGCTTACTCTTTCTCTCAGCCTCTGAAATTGTGCTGAATTCAGAGTTCTAAGAACCAAAGGAGGGGAGAATGCCTCTCATTAGAAACTTCCCCTTTGAGCTGGTCTTGATGCTAGCAGACACTCTGTCCATTCAAACTGACCTCACAGCCCATTGTTTTATGCCTCATCCAAATCTCACCACATATGATCAGATTTTCAAGGAAAGACCACAGTTCCCACAAGACCCCTGAAAGGCTGGCTACACTCTTGCATACACTCATTTCTCCTTCCTCTCAGATCCAATGTCAGCTTCTTTAGTTCTGGTTTCAGCGCGCGCGTGTGCGCGCGCGCGCGCACACACACACACACACACACACACACACACACACACACACACACACCAAACCTCCTCCCCTATATCCCCTGTCAACAGGCTGGCATCTCTGCTCACATCCAGATCCAGGGCAAAACGATTCCAAGGACCAACGTGGAGGGCACATCAGACATTATGAGATAATCCTCTGGGATTCATGCAGTTCTTAAAACAGTTGAAATCTAAAGTCAAGATCCCTTACCTGATTTGAAAGCAAGTGGTAACATTGGGCAAGAAACTCAGGTCAGAAGCCAAACCACCAGCCACCCTAGTCCTGACTGAGTCACGGGAAAAGGCATGTAGTGGTGGCATTGTTCCATCTGAAGTGCGGGATGATTCAGCTGGACAATGGGAGGACAGAAGGGAAATGAGATGGAAGACACCTACGGGGCTTGTTTGGGCAGTGAGAGTACCGAAGAGAACAGAAGACACTCCAAGGCTGGGTTTCAAAGGCAGCTGGGAATCCAAGGCTGTCTTCTAATGGCCCCCGCTTGCATTGGCAAATAACAAATCTGTCCCCTGTAGACCAGGAGCTCCCCAAAGAGATAAGGAATCATCTTTGCCCAAGGCATCTTTCTTCCTGGGAAGCATTACTCAGTGTGAAATAAGATAGAAGTCTCTCTCTCTCTCTCTCTCTCTCTCTCTCTCTCTCTCTCTTCTTTTTTTTTGTTTTTCGAGACAGGGTTTCTCTGTGTAGCTTTGCGCCTTTCCTGGAACTCACTTGGTAGCCCAGGCTGGCCTCGAACTCACAAAGATCCGCCTGCGTCTGCCTCCCGAGTGCTGGGATTAAAGGCGTGCGCCACCACCGCCCGGCAGAAGTCTCTTTTTCTGTGGTCTCTGCCTCTCAGAATTCTTGTTCCCTTGCATGGTCCTGCCTACACTCTACAATCAGCATGTCTTTTAAGCCACATCATCTTTAGGACAATGGGGCCCATTTCAAGTTCTCAGCTAGCGAGGCTCCTGAGTTGCCAATCAGATACTATTTTCTAGAGGGTCCCCTTTCAGGTAGGAGGTCCCTTAACTTAATTTTCTGTCATAGCCTCTTTGAACCAACTGTAAATAACAGGAGAGACACTTAGAAAAGAGACCACTTTTTTGAGTCTGGGTCTGATTATCAGAGGTGAGGACCTGTACTCTACTTAACATGCTCTCAGATTCTCCTGATGAAAGCCATAGACTTCCCTAGGGGGTCTCAGGGCTTCTGGACAGTGGTGCTGGATGTGGCCACCATGCAGCAAGGGCAGGCTGACAGTTCATTCTTTCATTTTAAAGCTGGTTGCAATCAAAGTACCCCCAGCATACTTCTCTTTTTCACGGAGCCCAGCCCTCGTGGGGCTGACTTGAGTGGCAAGAGGACAGGAGGAGGCTGAAGAGACTCATGGGATTTGAACTAAGTGCAGGAGTGGCTTGCAGCTGTGGCTGGCAACAGCCTGGGCCTTCCAGCTACCCAGGAAATTTCCAGAAACTGTTCCTTCCTCAGTTTATAATATCTGCAACATTTTCCCTTCCTCCAACAAACTCAGGTCTCTATCTTGTCTCTCCCTACTCTTGAGTAATTAATTTTTTGAAGAGGGAAAATGTACAAACCATAAAAGGTACCACTGTGATGTTTAGTATATTTACAGCTTGAGTCTGGGTCTCCATCCAGTTCCAGACTGTCTTCACCAGTGCAAAGAGAAATTCAACAGACCTTGAATGGTCCTTCACGACCCTCGCTAGCCAACCCACTTCTACTAACTGTCGGTGTACTTCCAGTGCCCACGGATTTCCTTATGTTACATATTTGACAAAGCCGTGCCACGCAGTATGGCCTTTTGTGTCTGGTTTCTGTGACACTAATTTAGTTTCATCCGTATTATAACCATTCGTCAGCATGTGAAAGGATCAAACAGATGCCTTAACAGGCTGCTCAGTCTTCTCTCAGAGATCCGGCCTCAATTTCAGTTTCCTGAGACTTGAGCAAGCAGTTTCTGGGAGGGCATGAACAAAAGACATAGTCCTTGCAGTAGCTCCCTTTCTGCGCGTACTTTCACTGCTCAAGGTTCAGCCAATTGTTTACTGTCTGGGACCCCTCACCAACTTAGAGCTACGTGCATGGGTCAATGTGAACGTGTGAAGCCAGCCAGCCCCCGTGGCAGCTCAAGGACAAATCCTGGGACTTGTTCAGGCTTGCCCCAAAATGATAACTGTAACCCCCAACCAGTAAATTCAAAGGATATACACTCTCACCCAATCATATAATGCAAAGGCTTGTACCACCCTGCTTGCGGTTTTTCCCTTTAAAAACCTATCACTCTGAGAGCTCAGGGCCGTCCTTCTCCACCTGCTTAGTCCAAGTGTGGGACACAGACAAAGCCTGGGCTTGCTTGTTATCAATAAATCCTTGTGCGTTTTGCATCGGATATCGGCTCTGTGGTGGTCTTGCTGGGGGGGGGGAGTCTTTTGACACAGGCACAACCCATGCTTACCATTCCGTTTGGTGAGGTTCCAGGTAGTTTTGTACTTTATCTGTTCTTTCCCTGGTGAACAGCAGAGCTGCCTCTGCCTTTTGACTAGCACAAGAACTGCTGAGGCTCTAAACATTTTGCACGGGCACTTTTGTTTGAAGACCTGCTTTCAGCTTTGAGGGAAGGACCTAATGACAAAAGTCCAGAGATCATCACGGCGTAATTCAGCTTATCGAGACATTTCCTAGCCATTCGTTACAGCTGCCACGGTTTTACATTTATCCTGTAGCGTGCAAGAATCCCTGTTTCTCCACATCCTCACCAGCACCAATCATTTTCTGTTTTTGTTACAGCTCTCTTAACAGGAACGAAGAGACAATATCCCCATGGTCTTCATTTGAATTTCCATAAAGACTAAAGACTGGGAACACATTTCCATATGCTTTTGGCCCCTTGTGAGCCTTCTTGGAGAAGTGCTTCAGGTCTCTTCTATTGAATTATGGAAGTTCTTTAGGCCTCCAGGAACCAGACTTACCAGACCATACGGTGAGAAAATAGATTTCACGTGTAGGCATTGTTTTCAGAATGCCTAGAGACATAAAAAGGTTAAAGTTCTGATGTTGCTCTATTTTTTTCATTCTTGGGTCTTTGGTGTCATATCTAATAAATCAGTGCTGAATCTGAGCTTCGAGAGATTGAGAAGGAAGCGTATGGTTTAAGTTTTCTTATCCGCAGCATTGATGCCCTTTGAGTTTGTGCATAATGTACACTAATAGTCCAGTTCCACCTCGTTCCATCTGACCGTCCAGCTGAGCTGTCACACCACCATTGGTGAAAAAGACAATTTTTCTCCATCAACTGGTCCTGGCATCCTTATTGACATAACTGACTATATTATATATGAATATTCTTTCTAGAATTCCCTGATCTACATGTCCATCTGGAGAGAGGAACAGGCTATTAGATGACTTACACAGGGCATTTTGGAAGCAGTAAGAGCTAGTCCTTAACTTCTAAGATGATGTCTCAAAATTTCTCCATTTCTCAAGATTTGACAGCAGGTTTTTTTTTTTTTTTTTTTTTTAGATTTATTTATTTATTATGTGCACAGAAGAGGGAGCCAGATCTTATTACAGATGGTTATGAGCCACCATGTGGGTGCTGGGAATTGAACTCAGGACCTCTGGAAGAACAGTTGGTGCTCTTAACCTCTGAGCCATCTCTCCAGCCCTTGACAGCAGTTTTGAGAAACCGTTACATTTTCCTCAGTGCTAATCCTCCCAGGAACCATGAAATTCAAAAGTAACACTTGGAAACAGAACACTATTAGAAATTCAGAGATTAGTATTGGCAGTAGGTACATTCTTTAACTACTGGCTTGATAGAATGGCCGATATTCAAAAGTTATTTCTGCCTCCCGAGAAGCCCATGCCCGGGTAAATCCCAATTCTGCCCTGAAACACAGTAACTGTAAGGGGTGGCTGAGCATCATCACATCTTGATGCCATTATCTTGCTTTTCCTTGTCATCAGCATCTGAATCACAGGAGCCCTTTGCTGATTCTAGGGAGCTGGGCTCCTGACAGCCTGGCCTAGGGAAGACTTCAGCCATAAAACACCAAGAAGGCTTGGCTCTGCCCAACCCCATGGCCAGCAGATGAATGAAGGCCCATGCCTCCAGAGAGAGAGAGAGAGAGAGGGAAATCCAGGGAGCCGAGTTTCACCGAAGACAACTGGGGAGGAATCAAAGAGGAGGGTCCATCCCTGCACCTCCAGAGCTCACCCCACGTGAGTGAGTCTTGAGAGAGGGGCCTCTGAAACAGAATCTACACAGCTGGTCCCACCTCAGTGGGAACATGGATCCTCTCAGGTGATTGACAGTGGGCATGCAGAGGGAGCAATGCTCTGCAGACTCAACAAGTGTGAGAGAGAAGGGGACTTGGATGTCCCTTTGCAGCCTGGCCTCCTGGCATGCTGGCAGGAGGGCCCTAGCCAAACATGGCAGGAGCTGCCTGAGCTGCTTTGAAGGGAGGGGTGCTCCCAAAGGCAGCCAAGTGCAAGGCTTGCCTCACTCAGGTCATAGCAAGGCTGGGCCAGGGTAGGGAAGAGGGGCGTCCGTTTCCAACAAACCCCAGGAATTTCTCCAGATGAGGCCTCAGTGGCCACACTCCTGAGCCTTTTCCTACAGCAGATTACTCAGCAGCAGGAGCGTTTCAGCCCTGGGGATGGGCTGAGGGCTGGGGTGCCAGGGCAGCTCTTTAGCTGGACTGGAGGAAGGCTTGTGGGGACCACAGCAGGTGGCCTCTCTGGAGCATCCGGTTCAGGAAAGAGTGCATCCTCAGCCCTGAGATGGCTCACTTTCAAAACCCAGTCTGTGTGGTTTTGGCCTTTCCAGCATGGTGGGAGGCAAACTCAGGCGTCCCAGGGCCATACCTACTCAGTGTGCCCACACTGGGATTGCGGCCAGCTGCTTTCCCCTGTGTGTCTGAGACCTTATCACCAAGGAGATACAGAATTATCTGTGTGACCATCTTCCATGGAAGCCCTGGCCCAGGCTCCGCAGTGAACTTCCTGTTGAAAAACTTCCCACAGTTATACTGTTAGTGGGTGCCAGGGGACCTTGTGCAACCTGGAGACTCCCCTGGGAGTCTCTTGTGCCTGAGCCTTGGCCTTTGGCTGATTTTGCTCTGTATCCCCTGAGAGAAACCACAGTTGTGACTGCAACCCCACGCTGAGTCCTGAGAGTCCTGCTAGAGACCTTGGGGAAGCCCCAGCCCCTCACCCTGGTCTTCCTTCTCCTCCTTCTCTTTGTAGATCTGAAAGCACCATGGCAGGGAGGGAGGGGCTGGCAAAGGAAGAGGACAAACTGCTTTCTGTGCATTGGATCGGACTCCTCTGGTCCTTCCCATTTCCACTCCATTCAGACAGGAAACTACTATCTCTTAGGCCTCCCTCTTCTCCCCTCAGAGGGTCTTTGCAAAGCAGCTCGCAGACTCCACCAGTGTAGGCGGGGTGTGCTGCTTGCTCTGGAGACCATGCTCCAGTGGAGAGCAGCTTGCTGGCTGGCTGCTGTGTGCACAGTGTCAGCCTTGACTTCTCAGGCCTTGCTGCCTTCTGTTCCTGCACAGTGCCTCTTACGAGGGATGTCGCTTTCTTTCCTCTCCTCTGCTGGGCAACACACTCCACTGTTTGCTCTGAGGCCAATGCCGAATGCCTTTCAACATTTACCCTTGGCATACCTCCAGACATCAATATCGTTTGCTTCCCTCTCCTCCAAATTCTCTCCCAAGAAGTTTCTGCCAGGCTGGCCTAGGGGAAGGGCCCCTCTGCTGACAGGGGCAGGGCTACAGCTCCCTTCTTTTGCCCCGCTGGCCCAGGGGGGTCAGGAGTCAGTGCCTAGGCTGTCCTCACGCCTGTCAGTATCCGTGCCCCAGCCTGCTGCCCGAATCTTTCTCACAGTCTGTCGCTGTTGACTTGGCATCAACCTCAGATCTGTGTCCCTCAGCAATCACACTCGGAGGTGTAGTCAGCGCCCCCCACATGTGATCTCGGATACAAGTCACCTTCATAGTTGGAGTTATGATTATAGACTCCAAAACTCGAAGGAATGTCGTGTTTGGCTGGCACCTCTGGATCTTGGTGACTGAGACACAGAGGCAGAGTCAGGCAAAGGCATAGCCACCCCTCTCCCCATCTGTCCTCCCTGAGTGAATATTGCCAGCCCCCGCTGGGCACAGCAGTCAGTGCTCAGGCTCAGGTTGTTGTCTGTCACAGCTTCCAGAATGGCCTCCCGTCCTTCCAGGATGGTGACCAAGGCTTTCACTTGAGGGGTTCTTTGAAACTTTCTTCTCAAGGTTGGAGGATTTAGCTCTGATGTTTCATGGTTTCCTGCATGGACCTGTATGATTCATCAACGTTTCCTAAACTACCAGTCAGAAGGTGACCTTACTCTGGTGACCTCCAAGGTCTGGTTTGTTCACAGTGCCTTTTACAAGGACTTAGCAGCAGGCACAATTATTAAGTGTGGAACATTGCATGGGCAGGTCTGTAAGTGGTTTCATCCTCTTCCTATTTTCATTCATTCATTCATTTGTTCATTCATTCATTCATTCATCCATTCGGTCTTTGGTTTGCCCAACAGTACCTGTTGTGCTGTGGCCATCAGGCTGAGTGAGACTCGAGGCCCTTAGCAGTCACTTCCAGAGTCCGCCGAGGTAAGGGCTCCTTAGAGCAGCTATCTCAAACCTTGGTCACTATCTACACACTTTCCAGTCATCAGTCCTCCAGCTGACTCTGTTGATCACTGATTAGGCCGCTGTCTAAATCTGGTCTGCACCGAGCCTGTCCTCATGTATTTATACAGCCACTGATGGTATAGAAGAAGCCAACAGTCGGAGCAAGACCTCCTTACTGTCCAAAACAGCAAAACAACGTCGCAATCAGCAGAGGGGGAAGGTTCATAGGTTCAACAGCCATTGAGGGGTGTTCCTTTAAAACACCAAATCCAATGGATCTATAGAAGCGCTGGGCCTCAGGAATCACCCAATGGTGCCTGTCCAAACCAAGAGGACCAAACCATGCTTAACAGACATGCTCTCTATAGATCTACTTATTTACAATCAGTAATGACAGACTCATGAGGCCACTGGCAAGAACTGCTGATATTGGCTTATCGAGCAAAGATCAGCAGGACAAATGGGGTTAGGGTAGTGAGAGCCCCGTGACTTGTTGGTCTGACTGTCCCCTGGCATGTGGGGGTGTCAACCCAGTCTTATCCAAGGACCCTGGTGGAAACTTAAGATAGAAATAATAATGGACAATGATAATTTCTCTCTATATATCTGAAATATCAGAGCAAAACAACAACAAAAAATTCTCCCCCCAAGCCCCACAAAAGTTGAATTTCTTGTTCACTACAGTAATGGAGGCCATTCCAGCCCTACTGAGCAGGTCCATCTCTCTGAGCAGGACAGTCCATTGTACTCGACAAGAGTACTGGAAGTCATGGAGGGTGTGGTTCAGAGTACCTTGAGAGGCTCAAGGTGTTCCTCTCTAAGCCTGCTGTGGACACAGGCTTTCAGAGGTATGCATAGGACACCCATGCACTGTGCCCGCCAACTTTCAAAGTGAGGCTGGGCCTGCTTTGCCTGTGGAAGCATGCTCACTGAAGCAAGTTCTTGGTCAATGAATCCCCTGATGTCTGTGTCCACCTCGCCTCATCACCAGGTTTTGATTCTGTGGCTTTGGATGAAGTCCTTCAATTTTATGATTCCTTCTCAATGTTTTTTGATTTGGGGCCTGCTGCAGTATACTACCCTGTGAAGGATGACATTTGTGCAAAACGGTCATGCAGAGTTTTGGCTGGGGATCTTGTTGAATTTGTAGTTTTTCTTTGAGTCTCAATTGTCATGATCTTAACCTTTTGTGTTCTGCCCAGGAACCTGGGGTATCTCTCCATTTCTAAATGTGTTTGATTTCTTCTGGCAGCATTTTGTAGCTTTCTATATACAAGTGCTCTCCAAAACTTGCTAAATGTCCTTTGGGGATTGTTACTTGCTAGAAGACAGAAATACCATTGATTTCTATTTTATACCTAGAAACTCAGAGGACTTTTAGATTCCAGTGATATCATTCATAGATCTCCTCCTCTGGGATGGAAAGGTATCTGCTTTTCAACTTCACACACACACACACACACACACACACACACACACGCTCGCTCACTTGCTTCTGAAATGTCTGACTAGAGCTTCCATTACAGTGCTCAATAGCATTGTTGAATGTGGGAGACTTCGGGTTTAATGTCCCTCTCTCAGGAAAGAAGATTTCAGTCTTTTATCACCGAGTGCCGTGTTGTCCCCCAGTTTCTTCACAAATGCCGTATCAGACTGGGGACATTTTCTTACCGTAGCCTTACATCTTTCAGTGTTTCTATCATGGAAGGACATAGTGTGCTCACTTTGCAGAAGTCACTTGAGATAACCATGGTTTCTTTTTCTTCTTCATTCTCTACACAGCCTGTAATACATTGTTTTTTTTTTTTTTTTTTTTGAGGTGGTTACTGGACCACTGTCACATTCCTGGAATCCATTTCAGTACCCTTTTTATTCTTTGGGGTTCCATCTTTTACATGCATCGTCCTCCCAGTATATTTACTTAACCCAGGGGTCTTTCTCCACATTTGTCCCTCTGTTTTTCTGACTCCCATGGAGTATTTGACTATCTCGCTACTGGTGACACAGATAAGTG
Source organism: Peromyscus leucopus (assembly GCF_004664715.2). Classification (NCBI taxonomy): domain Eukaryota; kingdom Metazoa; phylum Chordata; class Mammalia; order Rodentia; family Cricetidae; genus Peromyscus; species Peromyscus leucopus. The sequence continues at coordinate 4,942,325 of NC_051069.1, read as the reverse complement.
TCTCCTATTTTGTCTCAGGGAACAAGAGGACGTTAGCAATGAAGGGCAGACAGGCTCAGGGAGGCGGGTAGCTGAGAGTCAGCTACGGCAGCAGGGCCGTCAGCCCAAGGGCGGGATGAGGGCACTCTGTGCATTGTCCCCATTCCAACTTCTCATGCACTGCCAATGCCCTAGGAAGCTTCCAAGACTCTGGCCTAGAGGAAGAGAGCAAAGAGCCACCACCTGTGAGGTCTTCGGAGAGACTGCTGAGTGGTTCCTCCACTAATGGAAACATGGTCTACATGACAGCACTTTGGGACTTTGAGAAGAATGAAGCCAAGGTCACTCCCCTGAAGAGCTAAATAACCTTTTCTCCTGCTTCATTTGAATATGCCACAGGAACTTCGCTGCCTTAGGCTCAAGCATTGAACCCGATAGGCAGCCAGCTACTACGGCAAGTTGTCAATCCTTTTGTAAGCAAGCGTGAGCGAGTTTTGAGAAGAGGAAGTTCAGCTGGATCTAGGGAAGAGAGGCAATGTACACAAAACAGGATCTTGTGATATGGATGAGTAAGCGCCCTGTCACACTGATGGGCCAGAGACAATTGTGAGACCAGAAATAAAACACTGGGTAGCCTCTGGCAGAAGTCTGGGAATCCGCATCCCACCCCTCACCTGCCCACCCCCCAACCAGGAAGAAGCTGAGCACTGAAATCTTCCTTGGAGAACTCACAAGAGAATGTTTTCATAGAGATACCAGGGAAAAGAGTCTCTCTTCAGAAGAAGTGACAAGTTTGTGTTCTGGTACTGGAAGGCTACGCTAAGACCATCCCTGTATGCATCATTATGGTGGGAAAAGGACAATAAAGTTGTTAGGGATGGGCAGGTCTGCATGTTGTACCCCCCTTCTCTAAACCTAGCAACAAGCTTCCTAGGACCCTCCATCAGAGGCTTGGGGCTAAATGTGACACTGCTTTGGGCAGACACTGTGCCTTTATTTTGTTTCCCCTAAAACATGACTCTGGACTCAAACTCTTCCTTCTTCCCGAGAAGCCCATGCCCAGGTAAATCCTAATTCTGCCCTGAGACACAGTAACTGTAAGGGGTGGCTGAGCATCATCACATCTTGATGCCATTATCTTGCTTTTCCTTGTCATCAGCATCTGAATCACAGGAGCCCTTTGCTGATTCTAGGGAGCTGGGCTCCTGACAGCCTGGCCTAGGGAAGACTTCAGCCATAAAACACCAAGAAGGCTTGGCTCTGCCCAACCCCATGGCCAGCAGATGAATGAAGGCCCATGCCTCCAGAGAGAGAGAGAGAGAGAGAGAGAGGGAAATCCAGGGAGCCAAGTTTCACCGAAGACAACTGGGGAGGAATCAAAGAGGAGGGTCCATCCCTGCACCTCCAGAGCTCACCCCACGTGAGTGAGTCTTGAGAGAGGGGCCTCTGAAACAGAATCCACACAGCTGGTCCCACCTCAGTGGGAACATGGATCCTCTCAGGTGATTGACAGTGGGCATGCAGAGGGAGCAATGCTCTGCAGACTCAACAAGTGTATGAGAGAAGGGGACTTGGATGTCCCTTTGCAGCCTGGCCTCCTGGCAGGCTGGCAGGAGGGCCCGAGCCAAACATGGCAGGAGCTGCCTGAGCTGCTTTGAAGGGAGGGGTGCTCCCAAAGGCAGCCAAGTGCAAGGCTTGCCTCACTCAGGTCATAGCAAGGCTGGGCCACGTGGGGTAGGGAAGAGGGGCGTCCGTTTCCAACAAACCCCAGGAATTTCTCCAGATGAGGCCTCAGTGGCCACACTCCTGAGCCTTTTCCTACAGCAGATTACTCAGCAGCAGGAGCGTTTCAGCCCTGGGGATGGGCTGAGGGCTGGGGTGCCAGGGCAGCTCTTTAGCTGGACTGGAGGAAGGCTTGTGGGGACCACAGCAGGTGGCCCTCTCTGGAGCATCCGGTTCAGGAAAGAGTGCATCCTCAGCCCTGAGATGGCTCACTTTCAAAACCCAGTCTGTGTGATTTTGGCCTTTCCAGCATGGTGGGAGGCAAACTCAGGCCTCCCAGGTCCATACCTACTCAGTGTGCCCACACTGGGATTGCGGCCAGCTGCTTTCCCCTGTGTGTCTGAGACCTTATCACCAAGGAGATACAGAATTATCTGTGTGACCATCTTTCATGGAAGTCCTGGGCCCAGGCTCCGCAGTGAACTTCCTGTTGAAAAAATTTCCCACAGTTATACTGTTAGTGGGTGCCAGGGGACCTTGTGCAACCTGGAGACTCCCCTGGGAGTCTCTTGTGCCTGAGCCTTGGCCTTTGGCTGATTTTGCTCTGCATCCCCTGAGAGAAACCACAGTTGTGACTGCAACCCCACGCTGAGTCCTGAGAGTCCTGCTAGAGACCTTGGGGAAGCCCCAGCCCCTCACCCTGGTCTTCCTTCTCCTCCTTCTCTTTGTAGATCTGAAAGCACCATGGCAGGGAGGGAGGGGCTGGCAAAGGAAGAGGACAAACTGCTTTCTGTGCATTGGATCGGACTCCTCTGGTCCTTCCCATTTCCACTCCATTCAGACAGGAAACTACTATCTCTTAGGCCTCCCTCTTCTCCCCTCAGAGGGTCTTTGCAAAGCAGCTCGCAGACTCCACCAGTGTAGGCGGGATGTGCCGCTTGCTCTGGAGACCATGCTCCAGTGGAGAGGAGCTTGCTGGCTGGCTGCTGTGTGCACAGTGTCAGCCTTGACTTCTCAGGCCTTGCTGCCTTCTGTTCCTGCACAGTCCCTCTTACGAGGGATGTCGCTTTCTTTCCTCTCCCTCTGCTGGGCGAACACACTCCACTGTTTGCTCTGAGGCCAATGCCGAATGCCTTTCAACATTTACCCTTGGCATACCTCCAGACATCAATATCGTTTGCTTCCCCTCTCCTCCAAATTCTCTCCCGAGAAGTTTCTGCCAGGCTGGCCTAGGGGAAGGGCCCCTCTGCTGACAGGGGCAGGGCTACAGCTCCCTTCTTTTGCCCCGCTGGCCCAGGGGGGTCAGGAGTCAGTGCCTAGGCTGTCCTCACGCCTGTCAGTATCCGTGCCCCAGCCTGCTGCCCGAATCTTTCTCACAGTCTGTCGCTGTTGACTTGGCATCAACCTCAGATCTGTGTCCCTCAGCAATCACACTCGGAGGTGTAGTCAGCGCCCCCCACATGTGATCTCGGATACAAGTCACCTTCATAGTTGGAGTTATGATTATAGACTCCAAAACTCGAAGGAATGTCGTGTTTGGCTGGCACCTCTGGATCTTGGTGACTGAGACACAGAGGTAGAGTCAGGCAAAGGCATAGCCACCCCTCTCCCCATCTGTCCTCCCTGAGTGAATAGTGCCAGCCCCCGCTGGGCACAGCAGTCAGTGCTCAGGCTCAGGTTGTTGTCTGTCAAAGCTTCCAGAATGGCCTCCCGTCCTTCCAGGATGGTGACCAAGGCTTTCACTTGAGGGGTGTCTTTGAAACTTTCTTCTCAAGGTTGGAGGATTTACCTCTGATGTTTCATGGTTTCCTGCATGGACCTGTATGATTCATCAACGTTTCCTAAACTACCAGTCAGAAGGTGACCTTACTCTGGCGACCTCCAAGGTCTGGTTTGTTCACAGTGCCTTTTACAGGGACTTAGCAGCGGGCACAATTATTAAGTGTGGAACATTGCATGGGCAGGTCTGTAAGTGCTTTCATCCTCTTCCTATTTTCATTCATTCATTCATTTGTTCATTCATTCATTCATCCATCCATTCGGTCTTTGGTTTGCCCAACAGTACCTGTTGTGCTGTGGCCATCAGGCTGAGTGAGACTCGAGGCCCTTAGCAGTCACTTCCCAGAGTCCGCCGAGGTAAGGGCTCCTTAGAGCAGCTATCTCAAACCTTGGTCACTATCTACACACTTTCCAGTCATCAGTCCTCCAGCTGACTCTGTTGATCACTGATTAGGCCCCTGTCCAAATCTGGTCTGCTCCGAGCCTGTTCTCATGTATTTATACAGCCACTGATGGTATAGAAGAAGCCAGCAGTCGGAGCAAGACCTCCTTACTGTCCAAAACAGCAAAACAACGTCGCAATCAGCAGAGGGGGAAGGTTCATAGGTTCAACAGCCATTGAGGGGTATTCCGTTAAAACACCAAACCCAATGGATCTATAGAAGCGCTGGGCCTCAGGAATCACCCAATGGTGCCTGTCCAAACCAAGAGGACCAAACCATGCTTAACAGACATGCTCTCTATAGATCTACTTATTTACAATCAGCAATGACAGACTCAGGAGGCCACTGGCAAGAACTGCTGATATTGGCTTATCGAGCAAAGATCAGCAGGACAAATGGGGTTAGGGTAGTGAGAGCCCCGTGACTTGTTGGTCTGACCGTCCCCTGGCATGTGGGGGTGTCAACCCAGTCTTATCCAAGGGCCCTGGTGGAAACTTAAGATAGAAATAAAAATGGGCAATGATAATTTCTCTCTATATATCTGAAATATCAAAGCAAAACAACAACAAAAAATTCTCCCCGCAAGCCCCACAAAAGTTGAATTTCTTGTTCACTACAGTAATGGAGGCCATTCCAGCCCTACTGAGCAGGTCCATCTCTCTGAGCAGGACAGTCCATTTTACTGGACAAGAGTACTGGAAGTCATCGAGGGTTGGTTCAGAGTACCTGGAGAGGCTCAAGGTGTTGCTCTCTAAGCCTGCTGTGGACACAGGCTTTCAGAGGTCTGCATAGGACACCCATGCACTGTGCCCGCCAACTTTCAAAGTGAGGCTGGGCCTGCTTTGCCTGTGGAAGCATGCTCACCGAAGAAAGTTCTTGGTCAATGAATCCCCTGATGTCTG